>NW_027465849.1:7207534-7481703 GCF_049634645.1 Pelodiscus sinensis | reverse complement strand
TCCCCCACCCCTCTCCCCCCCCCCAGGGCACAACAGCCTCTCTTCCCCCCCCCGGGGCACAACAGCCTCTCTCCCTCCCCCCCCCGCCCCTCTCCCCCACCCCCAGGGCACAACAGCCTCTCCCCCCACAACCAGCCAGCGATGGGGGGAGCCCCCTACCCTGCCCTGAGAAGAGCATGGGGCCTGGGGGGCCCCGTCCCATGACCCCCCAGGGCTCTCTGGCACACCCCAGAGCAACAGGACCCCCGGGGGGCTGGTTCCCACCCCAGCACTGACCCTCCCTCCCAAGGGGTCACCCCCAAAGCGCCCCCCCACTGCACAGTCACAAGCCAGGCAGCCCCGCGGCTCACGCTTGTGGTTGTTCTTGCGGTGGAAGGGCAGCGTGTGGCGCTCGGCGTTCTCCTCGCCCTCCTCCTCCGCCAGGTGGGTGTGGGTGTAGTGGTAGCTCAGGCCGGGGCGGTTCTTGTAGCGCTTCCCGCAGACTAGGGGGGAGGCAGGGTCAGAGCCCCCCAGGCTGGGAGCCCCAGTGGAGAGGGCCCTGCAGGACGCCTGGGTCCCTTCTCCCCCCCCCTCACCCCCCCCAGGCTGGGAGCCCCAGTGGAGAGGGCCCTGCAGGACGCCTGGGTCCCTTCTCCCCCCCCTCACCCCCCCCAGGCTGGGAGCCCCAGTGGAGAGGGCCCTGCAGGACGCCTGGGTCCCTTCTCCCCCCCCTCACCCCCCCAGGCTAGGAGCCCCCAGTGGAGAGGGCCCTGCAGGACGC
This sequence comes from Pelodiscus sinensis, assembly GCF_049634645.1. NCBI lineage: Eukaryota > Metazoa > Chordata > Testudines > Trionychidae > Pelodiscus > Pelodiscus sinensis. The sequence goes on along the minus strand of NW_027465849.1, from coordinate 7,480,943 downwards.
CTGGGTCCCTTCTCCCCCCTCACCCCCCCAGGCTGGGAGCCCCCAGTGGAGAGGGCCCTGCAGGACACCTGGGTCCCTTCCCGCCCCCCTCACCCCCCCAGGCTGGGAGCCCCCCAGTGGAGAGGGCCCTGCAGGACACCTGGGTCCCTTCTCCCCCCCTCACCCCCCCAGGCTGGGAGCCCCCAGTGGAGAGGGCCCTGCAGGACGCCTGGGTCCCTTCTCCCCCCCTCACCCCCCCAGGCTGGGAGCCCCCTAGTGGAGAGGGCCCTGCAGGACGCCTGGGTCCCTTCTCACCCCCCCCCAGGCTGGGAGCCCCCCAGTGGAGAGGGCCCTGCAGGACACCTGGGTCCCTTCTCCCCCCCTCAACCCCCCAGGCTGGGAGCCCCCTAGTGGAGAGGGCCCTGCAGGACACCTGGGTCCCTTCTCACCCCCCCCTGGCTGGGAGCCCCCTAGTGGAGAGGGCCCTGCAGGACACCTGGGTCCCTTCTCCCCCCCTCACCCCCCAGGCTGGGAGCCCCCTAGTGGAGAGGGCCCTGCAGGACACCTGGGTCCCTTCCCGCCCCCCTCAACCCCCCCAGGCTGGGAGCCCCCTAGTGGAGAGGGCCCTGCAGGACGCCTGGGTCCCTTCTCCCCCCCCTCACCCCCCCAGGCTGGGAGCCCCCTAGTGGAGAGGGCCCTGCAGGACACCTGGGTCCCTTCTCCCCCCCTCACCCCCCCAGGCTGGGAGCCCCCTAGTGGAGAGGGCCCTGCAGGACGCCTGGGTCCCTTCTCCCCCCCTCACCCCCCCAGGCTGGGAGCCCCCCCAGTGGAGAGGGCCCTGCAGGACGCCTGGGTCCCTTCCTGCCCCCCTCACCCCCCAGGCTGGGAGCCCCCCAGTGGAGAGGGCCCTGCAGGACACCTGGGTCCCTTCTCCCCCCCTCACCCCCCCCAGGCTGGGAGCCCCCTAGTGGAGAGGGCCCTGCAGGACGCCTAGGTCCCTTCCTGCCCCCCTCACCCCCCCAGGCTGGGAGCCCCCCAGTGGAGAGGGCCCTGCAGGACACCTGGGTCCCTTCTCCCCCCCTCACCCCCCCAGGCTGGGAGCCCCCTAGTGGAGAGGGCCCTGCAGGACGCCTGGGTCCCTTCTCCCCCCCCTCACCCCCCCAGGCTGGGAGCCCCCCAGTGGAGAGGGCCCTGCAGGACACCTGGGTCCCTTCTCCCCCCCCCTCACCCCCCCAGGCTGGGAGCCCCCCAGTGGAGAGGGCCCTGCAGGACACCTGGGTCCCTTCTCCCCCCCTCACCCCCCCAGGCTGGGAGCCCCCTAGTGGAGAGGGCCCTGCAGGACGCCTGGGTCCCTTCCTGCCCCCCTCACCCCCCAGGCTGGGAGCCCCCCAGTGGAGAGGGCCCTGCAGGACACCTGGGTCCCTTCTCCCCCCCTCACCCCCCCGGCTGGGAGCTCCCAGTGGAGAGGGCCCTGCAGGACGCCTGGGTCCCTTCTCCCCCCCTCACCCCCCCAGGCTGGGAGCCCCCCCAGTGGAGAGGGCCCTGCAGGACACCTGGGTCCCCTTCTCCCCCCCCTCACCCCCCCCAGGCTGGGAGCCCCCAGTGGAGAGGGCCCTGCAGGACGCCTGGGTCCCTTCCCGCCCCCCTCACCCCCCCCCAGGCTGGGAGCCCCCAGTGGAGAGGGCCCTGCAGGACACCTGGGTCCCTTCTCCCCCCCCTCACCCCCCCCGGCTGGGAGCCCCCTAGTGGAGAGGGCCCTGCAGGACGCCTGGGTCCGTTCCCCACACTCACTGTCGCAAACATAGGGCTTGTCCCGATCCTCCAGCGAGGTGGCGTCCTGCCTCTTGCGCATGCCCCCGATCCCATAGGCCTGGGGGGCAGGAATGGGGTGAGTTGCGGCTCCTGCCCCACCACCCCCCAGGGCAGGGGCTTCCCAGGGGGCTGGCTGAGCTGCCTGCCCCCCGCCACTGGCCTTGCTCCCACCCCCCCGCTCGCCCCCGGACCCACCTTGCCCTTGGCCTTGTTCTTGCGCCGTGGGATGTCGTCCTCCGGGTCCTCGGCCTCCAGGTCGTGGGGGAACTCGCCCAGCTGCTGCTTCTGCCACAGACGGGGGTCAGAGCTGGGCACGATCGGGGGAGCCCCACTGCAGGGGGTGGGGGCAGGGGGGTGCCCGAAGGCGCTTGGGGGAGTCCAGGGAGAGGATGGGGGGAAGGGCCCTCACCTGACAGTCCAGCACCAGCTCCTCCTCCTTCAGCTCCGTCTTCTTGTCCCCGGTCTCAGCGCAGAGCAGGGCCTCCAGCACCGGCCCCTCCGGCAGCCCCCCCTCTTTCTTCAGGGGGGCCTCGCAGTCTGGGGGTGCACTACGTCAGAGCCCCCGTACCCCCCAAATCCCACCCCTGGGCACCCTGACACCTCAGGAGACCCCAATAACCCCACAGGAGCCCCCTGACAACGCCAGCCAAGGCGCCCGAGCACATGGGGCTGCAATTAGGGGGAGTCCCCCACCCCCAAGCTGTCGGGGCTCAGAGCTCCCCCAGTGTTACCATGGAAGCCAAGGAGCTGAGAACAGAATGGGGGCCCCTGGAGCCCCCCAATCCCCAGCCTCTCCTGCCCCCCAAGAACCCCTGCTCCGGGGGCCACAACAGGGAGGCACTGACAGCACCAGTGTGAATCTCCCCCCCCACACATTCCCAACCCACTGCCCCCCCACTCGTACCCATCCCCCCCAGCCCTGACCTCACCCCTCCCCCCCCCTCCTTACCGATCTTGAACTCACAAGGCCTCAGCCGAGGATCCTCCAGGATGTTCAGTCGCCGTCGCTTGCGCCAGCACCGGGCAGGGTACGTGTAGATCTGCCCTGGGGCCAGGCCTGGGGGGGCATGAAATGAGCCCAAGACACCCCCGCATCTCCCGCCAGGGCTCCGCTACAAGCGTGAGGGGCACCAGCAGGGCTGGGGGGACAAGGCAAGGCTGGCAGGGGCTGTGGTCTGGAGTGTGGGGCCTGGGCAGGGCCAGGCTGGCAGGGGCTGCAGGGCAGGAGTGAGGGGCCCAGCAGGGTTGGGGGGCAGAGCTGGGCTGGCAGGGGTGCCGGTCCAGAGTGAGGGGCCCAGGCAGGGCCAGGGCCAGGGGGCAGAGCCAGGCTGGCAGGGACCGCAGGGCGGGAGTGAGGGGCACCGGCAGGGCCGGGGGCTGGGGGGCGGGAGTGAGGGGCACCGGCAGGGCCGGGGGGCTGCGGGGCGGGAGTGAGGGGCACCGGCAGGGCCGGGGGGCTGCGGGGCGGGAGTGAGGGGCACCGGCAGGGCCGGGGGCTGGGGGGCGGGAGTGAGGGGCACCGGCAGGGCCGGGGGGCGGGAGTGAGGGGCACCGGCAGGGCCGGGGGCTGCGGGGCGGGAGTGAGGGGCACCAGCAGGGCCCGTGTCCCCCGGCCCGGCTCACCTGGCCCCCGGTGGGTCTTCTCCATCCAGATGTAGCAGTTGTTCTGGGCCACGCCGGTCTGCGAGTCGAGGAAGGGCAGGCGCAGGCTGCGCTCGGCGCACAGCCGGGCATTGTAGCTGCGACAGTGCTCAATGGCCTCGCGGTAGAACTCCTCCCCCAGGCTGGCGAGACGGGGGGGCGGGAGGTCAGGGGGACCCCCCAATGCTGGACCCCCTCCCCCCAAAATCTGCCCCCCCACACCTGGGCCTCTGCACTTATCCAAGGCCAAGTCCCTAAGGAGAACAGACTCCGCCCCCCCGCCTCAGCCACCTCCCAGGGACCCAGGCATCCGGGAGCAGTAGGGGCTGGGAGCGAGGGGCACCGGCATGGCCGGGGGGGGTAGGGGCTGGGGGGCGGGAGCAAGGGGCACCGGCAGGGCCGGGGGGGCAGGGGCTGGGGGGCGGGAGCGAGGGGCACCAGCAGGGCCGGGGGGGGGGCAGGGGCTGGGGGGCGGGAGCGAGGGGCACCGGCAGGACCGGGGGGCGGGAGCGAGGGGCACCGGCAGGGCCAGGGGGGCAGGGGCTGGGGGGGCGGGAGTGAGGGGCACCGGCAGGGCCAGGGGGGTAAGGGCTGGGGGGCGGGAGCGAGGGGCACCGGCAGGGCCGGGGGGGGGTAGGGGTTGGGGGGCGGGAGCGAGGGGCACCGGCAGGGCTCCTGGCTCCAAGCCCCCCTTGCTGTGGGTCAGGGCCAGCCATCTGGCAGCACCCGGCTTTGCAGCAGCTTCATCCAGCCCCCCAAGCGCCACGGGGCCCGGGGCCACGCAGCTGCCTCTGGGGAGCAGGCAGCAGCCCACTGAGAACTGCACAGCCGGCCCCTAGGAGCCCCCCACGCCAGGCCCAGCGCTGGCCACGGAGCCACTACTGGGAGCCAGGACGTGGGCAGGGCAGGGCGGGGCCGTGCAGGCTCCAGGGGAGCCCAGAGGGCTGGGGGCGCTGGGGGCATCTGACTGCGCCCCCCACGGCTCCAGCCATGGCCCGGCAACAGGTCAAGGGGGCAACACAGGATGCACCAACAGCTCCCCATGTGCCAACAAGGCCCTGCCCACCTGGGCCCCCCCGCACCCCTCCCCCGGGCCCCCCCGGGGCCCCACTAGGGGATTGGGAGTATCTGGGAGGGGCAGGCTGGGGAGCCAGGGGAATCCAGTGGGACAAGCTGGGGGTGCGGAGGGCACTCTGGGGGCAGGCTGGGAGATCCAGGGGGATACTGGGGGCAGGCAGGAGGGCAGTGGGGGGGGATCCGAGAGGGCCGGGGGGGGCAGGCCAGGGGTCTGGAGAGCAATCCCGGGGGGGGGGGTTATCTTATCCCTGAAGTGGCTCCCGCAGGGCTGCGCCCATCCCTGCTAGCCCAGGCCCCAGTTGGGGGGAGGGGCGAGAGGAGCCCATTGAGACCCCCCCACACCCGCACCACCGTGCTGTGGTGCATGCTGGGTGATGCACCCCCCCCACACACATCCCGTCCCGAGAGCCGCGAGGGGGGACACATCTGGGGGGGCGGGACTACATCTCCCAGCAGGCCTCGCGTTTGACAGCTGCCTGGTCCGGCCCCCCCCTCCCCCAGCCGGGAGGGAACCCGGCATCCTGCGTGTCCCCCCCAGGCCCCTCCCCCCCAGCCGGGAGGGAACCCGGCATCCTGCGTGCCCCCCCCAGGCCCCTCCCCCCCAGCCGGGAGGGAACCCGGCATCCTGCGTGCCCCCCCCAGGCCCCTCCCCCCCAGCCGGGAGGGAACCCGGCATCCTGCGTGCCCCCCCCAGGCCCCTCCCCCCCAGCCGGGAGGGAACCCGGCATCTTGCGTGCCCCCCCCCGGCCCCTCCCCCCAGCCGGGAGGGAACCCGGCATCTTGCGTGCCCCCCCCCGGCCCCTCCCCCCCAGCCGGGAGGGAACCCGGCATCCTGCGTGCCCCCCCCAGGCCCCTCCCCCCCAGCCGGGAGGGAACCCGGCATCCTCCGCTCCCGCCCCCCCAGGCCCCTCCCCCCAGCGGCAGGGCAGCGGGGCCCCGATCCCGCTGCCTTGGCCCGGGGACCCTGCTCGCAGCGGGCGGGGCCGCGCCGGGCTAATGAGATGCTAATGAGATGCTAATGAGGGCCCTGCTGCCTGCCTGATGAGGCACCTGAGCCGCGGCAATTCGCTCCCTCGCCGAGGCGTTAACCCTTCGGCTGCCGGCGGGCAGCGAGCCGCCTTCAGCCTGCCAGGGGGGCAGGTGAGCGACCTCGGCCAGGGCCCCCCACCCCCTACCCGTGGGGCTGGGCTACGCCGGGGGGCAATCCAGGAGTCCCGGCTCCCAAGCCCCCGCCCGCGCTCTAGCCACTAGACTTCACTCCCCTCCCAGAGCCGAGGAGAGAAGCCAGCAGCCCCGACGCCCAGTCCCCCTGCTCTAACCACTAGCCCCCACTCTCCTCCCAGAGCTGGGATCCCGGCGCCCCCTGCTCTAACCACTGGCCCCCACTCCCCTCCCAAAGCCAGGGAGAGAACCCAGGAGTCCTGGCTCCCAGTCCCCCTGCTCTAACCACTAGCCCCCACTCCCCTCCCAGAGCTGGGATCCCGGCGCCCCCTGCTCTAACCACTGGCCCCCACTCCCCTCCCAAAGCCAGGGAGAGAACCCAGGAGTCCTGGCTCCCAGTCCCCCTGCTCTAACCACTAGCCCCCACTCCCCTCCCAGAGCCACGGGGAAAGGGCAGAAGTCCTGGCTGACCGGAGTTCTAGCTCTGGACATGGGATGGGCAGTCGGGCACCCTGGGCTCTCCCTCCACATATTTTTCGCGGGTCCCGTCCCCAGTCCGTGCCTCAGTTTCCCGAGACAGGCACCACCCGCCTGGCCTGGGACAGAGGGCGGTGAGGGAGGGGACTGCAACTCTCGGGCCCCCCACATGCCCTCTCCTTTCCACTCAGCCATGCGAGCCAGCCGAGCCCCGGCCACATCCAGCCGGGGGGAGGGGGCGCGTCTGGGGCGGGAGGGCAGACACCTGGCGGCGGGCGCGCTGGCTGCAGACCGGCCCCCGGGTGCGGGAAGCGGCTAGGGCGGGACAGATGGACCGGGGGCTGGCGCTGCACACACGGGAGGAGCTGCGTGGGGAGGGGTGTCCGGGGGAGGAGGGGTGGGGCTGCCTGGGGGGTGGGGCTGACTCTGGTCCAGGCTTCCCCCGGCCCCAGTCTCCCTCCCCTCACCCCAGGACTCCAGCTCCCCCCCCCCCCCCCGCGCCTCCCCTCCCCCCGCAGCTGGGCCGGGGGCTCGGCCCCGCCCCCGCCAGCCGCGCTGAATCCGGGCTCCGGCGCTGACACCCCCGCCCCCGCCCAGCCGCACAATGGAACGGGGAGCCCCCCCCGCGGCCCACGCGCGCCGGCCCCGCGGGCTCCACCCGTGGGCAGCGGGGGGCGCACAATGCGAGCCCCGGGCGGGCGGGCGGACCCAGCGAGCCGAGCGCGCGGCGGGGCGGGGCGGGGAGAAGGGGGGGCCCCCGCGGGGGGGGGGCGCAGCCGCTGCACAAAAGCCCCCCCCGGCCCGGTACTCACGACTTGAGCGGGTTGTGCACCGCCGTGGCCATCCGCGCGCCCGACTCCCCCCGGCTCGGCGCAGCTCGCTACAATTTCATTCATTCTCCGGGGCTGATGTGGGGCAGGGGCAGCCAATCAGGGGCCCTCCCAAAACTCCAGGTGCATCCTGGGAAATGTAGTCCGGCCCCGCGCTCGCCCCTTCCCAGGTAAGGCGGGCGGGGCGCGGGGAGGGGCGGCGCCCCCCCTCCAGGGGCGGGGGAGGGCAGCTTCCTGCGCGGCTCCAAGCCGGGGATGCGGGGCACACGTGACCGCCCTGGGGCGCGGGGGGGCAGGGCACATTTGGGGGGGCTCTGTGGGAAAACCTTGAACTGCGGCCCCTCTGCCCCCCCTTCTGCGGCTTCCCACACGCGAGGGGCGGGGCAGCAGCTGAAGGGGGAGAAATTCACCCCCCCCCACCCAGGAACCGTCCCCACAACCCTGAGACTGAGCCAGAGACCAGGGACCGGGCGCCCAGACACACAGTGACCGAGATCAGGGACCGGGCGCCGCCCAGACACACAGCGACCGAGATCAGGGACCAGGCACCGCCCAGACACACAGCGACCGAGATCAGGGACCGGGCGCCGCCCAGACACACAGCGACCGAGATCAGGGACTGGGCGCCGCCCAGACACACAGCGACCGAGATCAGGGACCGGGCGCCGCTCAGACACACAGCGACCGAGATCAGGGACTGGGCGCCGCCCAGACACACAGCGACCGAGATCAGGGACCGGGCGCCGCCCAGACACACAGTGACCGAGATCAGGGACCGGGCGCCCAGACACACAGCGACCGAGATCAGGGACCGGGCGCCCAGACACACAGCGACCGAGATCAGGGACCGGGCGCCCAGACACACAGTGACCGAGATCAGGGCCCGTCGGGCCGGGCGCCGCCCAGACACACAGTGACCGAGATCAGGGACCGGGCGCCGCCCAGACACACAGTGACCGAGATCAGGGACCGGGCGCCCAGACACACAGCGACCGAGATCAGGGACCGGGCGCCGCTCAGACACACAGCGACCGAGATCAGGGACCGGGCGCCGCCCAGACACACAGCGACCGAGATCAGGGACCGGGCGCCGCCCAGACACACAGCGACCGAGATCAGGGACCGGGCGCCCAGACACACAGCGACCGAGATCAGGGACCGGGCGCCCAGACACACAGCGACCGAGATCAGGGACCGGGCGCCGCCCAGACACACAGCGACCGAGATCAGGGACCGGGCGCCGCCCAGACACACAGCGACCGAGATCAGGGACCAGGCGCCCAGACACACAGCGACCGAGATCAGGGACCGGGCGCCGCCCAGACACACAGTGACCGAGATCAGGGACCGGGCGCCCAGACACACAGCGACCGAGATCAGGGACCAGGCGCCGCCCAGACACACAGTGACCGAGATCAGGGACCGGGCGCCGCCCAGACACACAGTGACCGAGATCAGGGACCGGGCGCCGCCCAGACACACAGTGACCGAGATCAGGGCCCCGTTGGGCCGGGCGCCCAGACACACAGTGACCGAGATCAGGGCCCGTCGGGCCGGGCGCCGCCCAGACACACAGTGACCGAGATCAGGGCCCGTCGGGCCGGGCGCCCAGACACACAGTGACCGAGATCAGGGCCCGTCGGGCCGGGCGCCGCCCAGACACACAGTGACCGAGATCAGGGCCCGTCGGGCCGGGCGCCGCCCAGACACACAGTGACCGAGATCAGGGCCCGTCGGGCCGGGCGCCGCCCAGACACACAGTGACCGAGATCAGGGCCCCGTCGGGCCGGGCGCCGCCCAGACACACAGTGACCGAGATCAGGGCCCCGTCGGGCCGGGCGCCGCCCAGACACACAGCGACCGAGATCAGGGCCCGTCGGGCCGGGCGCCGCCCAGACACACAGTGACCGAGATCAGGGCCCCGTCGGGCCGGGCGCCGCCCAGACACACAGCGACCGAGATCAGGGCCCGTCGGGCCGGGCGCCGCCCAGACACACGGTGACCGAGATCAGGGCCCGTCGGGCCGGGCGCCGCCCAGACACACGGCGACCGAGATCAGGGCCCGTCGGGCCGGGCGCTGCCCAGACACACAGTGACCGAGATCAGGCCCCGTCGGGCCGGGCGCCGCCCAGACACACAGTGACCGAGATCAGGGCCCGTCGGGCCGGGCGCTGCCCAGACACACAGTGACCGAGATCAGGGCCCGTCGGGCCGGGCGCCGCCCAGACACACAGTGACCGAGATCAGGGCCCGTCGGGCCGGGCGCCGCCCAGACACACAGTGACCGAGATCAGGGCCCGTCGGGTCGGGCGCAGCCCAGACACACAGCGACCGAGATCAGGGCCCGTCGGGTCGGGCGCTGCCCAGACACACAGTGACCGAGATCAGGGCCCGTCGGGTCGGGCGCCGCCCAGACACACAGTGACCGAGATCAGGGCCCGTCGGGCCGGGTGCCGCCCAGACACACAGTGACCGAGATCAGGGCCCGTCGGGCCGGGTGCCGCCCAGACACACAGTGACCGAGATCAGGGCCCGTCGGGCCGGGCGCCGCCCAGACACACAGTGACCGAGATCAGGGCCCGTCGGGTCGGGCGCAGCCCAGACACACAGTGACCGAGATCAGGGCCCCGTCGGGCCGGGCGCCCAGACACACAGTGACCGAGATCAGGGCCCGTCGGGCCGGGTGCCGCCCAGACACACAGCGACCGAGATCAGGGCCCGTCGGGCCGGGCGCCCAGACACACAGTGACCGAGATCAGGGCCCCGTCGGGCCGGGCGCCCAGACACACAGTGACCGAGATCAGGGCCCGTCGGGTCGGGCGCAGCCCAGACACACAGTGACCGAGATCAGGGCCCCGTCGGGCCGGGCGCTGCCCAGACACACAGTGACCGAGATCAGGGCCCGTCGGGCCGGGCGCCGCCCAGACACACAGTGACCGAGATCAGGGCCCGTCGGGCCGGGCGCCGCCCAGACACACAGTGACCGAGATCAGGGCCCCGTCGGGCCGGGCGCCGCCCAGACACACAGTGACCGAGATCAGGGCCCGTCGGGCCGGGCGCCGCCCAGACACACAGTGACCGAGATCAGGGCCCCGTCGGGCCGGGCGCCGTCCAGACACACAGTGACCGAGATCAGGGCCCGTCGGGCCGGGTGCCGCCCAGACACACAGTGACCGAGATCAGGGCCCGTCGGGCCGGGCGCCGCCCAGACACACAGTGACCGAGATCAGGGCCCGTCGGGCCGGGCGCTGCCCAGACACACAGTGACCGAGATCAGGGCCCGTCGGGCCGGGCGCTGCCCAGACACACAGTGACCGAGATCAGGCCCCGTCGGGCCGGGCGCCGCCCAGACACACAGTGACCGAGATCAGGGCCCGTCGGGCCGGGCGCCGCCCAGACATGTGATGGCCAAGATTGAGGACCTATTGTGCTGGGCACTGCCCAGACCCCAGCCGAGATCAGGGCCCCTGCTCCTACGAGCACATAGGTAGGGTGATTCATCAGCATTTTACCCTTGGGGAAACTGAGGCAGGGGCATATGTGGGGATTCGGCCAAGGTCATGCAGGGAGTGGATGGTAGAGGTGCGAATTGAATGCTGGCCTTTTGGGTTTCAGCCCCATGCCTTTCACCCCGAAGCCTGCCTCCCTCCCACTGCACTGCCCCATGTGCTACATGGTGGGGCAGGGCGGGCTGTTAAACAGCTGCCTGGTTCCCCCCCATCCACTCCCCTGGCACGTCTCCTTTAAGAGCGGGTGAGCATCTCTGGCTGCTGGTTACCTTAGCAACCACAAGTGATCCATTTCCTTATTCAAGATAAGGCAAAAAATATATATATCTGGCTCTCCGTCTCCCCTCCCCCGCGGCAGCCGTCGCGGCTCAGGGGGATGCTGGGAAGCCAGCGGGGGGGTGGGGAGGGTGTCTGTAGTGCACTGGATTGGACCCATCGGGGAGCAGGCCCAGGACCCTGCAGAGGGAGGAGGCAGAGGCTGGGTGTCTGACCGGCTGCCGCGCCCGCATCCCACTGCTGACACCAAAGTCGCCCCCTGCAGAGGCCTGGAGGGTGGAACCTGATGGTGGGGGCTGGGCAAGTGCTGGGGGGGGCGGGGTTACGTGTTTCCGCGCTGTGGCCCCGTGGGGCCTGCCGTGCGGCTCAACCCACCCCCGTGACTGTCTCCCCAACTTGCTCCTACCCAGGGAACAGTCCCTCAGGCGGCAGGACAGAGCCCCCCCCCCCCAGGGGGCGCCAGCCACAGCCTCAGCTGGCTTCTGTGTCACAAGTTGAGTCAGGCCTCAGCCCCCGGTCCCTGCAAAACCATGCGCGCCCCATGTCCCTTGTGCCAACAATCCCGGGGTGGGGGCTGAAGAGGGGGTGCTCACACTGGCCAGGTCTGTAGCTCTTGGGGGGGCTGGATTTTACACCCATTGGGCCTCTACTGTCCAGTGGCTGGCTGGCTTTCAGGGTATTGGGGCCCAGGGCTGGGGGGCAGGGACTCTGGTTGGGCGTGAGGGGTCCAGCAGGGCTGGGTGGGCAGGGGCTGTGGTCGGGCCTGAGGGGTCCAGCAGGGCTGGGTGGGCAGGGGCTGTGGTCGGGCCTGAGGGGTGCTGGGGGGGGGGGGCAGGAGCTGTGGTCGGGCCTGAGGGGTGCTGGGGGGGGCAGGAGCTGTGGTCGGGCCTGAGGGGTGCTGGGGGGGCAGGGGCTGTGGTCGGGCCTGAGGGGTGCTGGGGGGGGCAGGAGTTGTGGTCAGGCCTGAGGGGTCCAGCAGGGCTGGGGGGGCAGGGGCTGTGGTCGGGCCTGAGGGGTGCTGGGGGGGCAGGGGCTGTGGTCGGGCCTGAGGGGTGCTGGGGGGGACAGGAGCTGTGGTCGGGCCTGAAGGGTGCTGGGGGGGCAGGGGCTGTGGTCGGGCCTGAGGGGCCGGCAGAGCGGGGGCTGGGGGGAAGCTGGCACGGCCACTGTGCAGATGGAGGAAGGAAAGCTGGGTCCATATTGGGGGCCGGGCAGGTGGGATGGGGCAGGAACTGCTCACCTCGCCCTAAGCCCCCCTCTCCCAACATGGACCCCTGCCCTCGCCCCCGCTGCTCCCATCCCCTGCATCTGCCCCCCATGCCCCATCTCCCTCCCCCTGCTCCAAGGGGCATCCAGTGGGCCCAGGGCAGGGAGTGGCTGGGTCGGGGGGGGAAGGGGACCCTGTGGGGTGCCACTTGGGCTCAGGGTAGGCCTGGCTGGGTCGGGGGGAGGGGGATCTAGGGGTCCAAGGGCAGGGCTGGCTGGGTCAGGGAGTGGCTGGGGCAGGTCAGGGGGGCCCAGGGCTGGATCAGGGAGTGGAAGGGGACCAAGGCAGGGCTGGCTGGGTCAGGGAGTGGCTGGGGGGGTCGGGGAGGCCCAGGGCTGGGTCAGGGAGTGGCTGGGGGGGTCGAGGGGGGCCCAGGGCTGGGTCAGGGAGTGGCTGGGAGGGTCGGGGGGGGCCAGGGCTGGGTCAGGGAGTGGCTGGGGGGGTCGGAGGGCCCAGGGCTGGGTCAGGGAGTGGCTGGGGGGGTCGGGGGGCCCAGGGCTGGGTCAGGGAGTGGCTGGGGGGGGTTGGGGGGGCCCAGGGCTGGATCAGGGAGTGGAAGGGGACCAAGGCAGGGCTGGCTGGGTCAGGGAGTGGCTGGGGGGGTCGGGGAGGCCCAGGGCTGGGTCAGGGAGTGGCTGGGGGGGTCGAGGGGGGCCCAGGGCTGGGTCAGGGAGTGGCTGGGAGGGTCGGGGGGGGCCAGGGCTGGGTCAGGGAGTGGCTGGGGGGGTCGGAGGGCCCAGGGCTGGGTCAGGGAGTGGCTGGGGGGGTCGGGGGGCCCAGGGCTGGGTCAGGGAGTGGCTGGGGGGGTCGGGGGGGGCCAGGGCTGGGTCAGGGAGTGGCTGGGGGGGTCGGGGGGCCCAGGGCTGGGTCAGGGAGTGGCTGGGGGGGGTTGGGGGGGCCCAGGGCTGGATCAGGGAGTGGAAGGGGACCAAGGCAGGGCTGGCTGGGCTCAGAGGTGTTGGGGGAACATCCATGTCTGCCCCCCACCGCACCCTCCTTTCTCTAACCCCCTCCCCCGTCTCCCCACAGAGCTGCCCCCAAGCTGCCCGGGACGTGCCCAGGACCCTCGCGTGACCTCCCCGGTCTCCGGGGGCAGGGTAAGGCCCCATGGGGCAGTTCCCCCCCCCCGACAGTTGCCATAGCGACATTGCTGCACCCTGCTCCACAGCCAGCTCCACGTGGGGTTGGGGGGGCCGGGAGGGCACAATGCAGCCCCACAACTGAGCCCTCCGGGGCCGTGCGACAGGGCCCCCCGTGAAGCCACCGGCTCGGCAGCCGGACCCCCAGGGCTCTTATGTGGGGCAGCGGGAGCTTTGGTCCCACTGGCCCAGGGCGAGGGCAGAGGCAGGTTGGGGGGCGGGGGCCACGACTGGGTCCTGCCCGAGGGAGGAGTGCAGGTGCTGGCTGGGGACACGGGGGACCCAGTGGGGTGCCAAGGGCCCCGACCTCCCTGCTTTCCTGCCTGCAAGGGGGCAGCGGTGAGCAGGCAGGGGGGAGGCCATCCGTGGGACTGGACCCCAGACCTCATCCCTCCCTATGGGGCACAGGGCTGAGACCCAGCAGACTCAGCACACCCCATGGCAGCATCCCCACAGAGGAAAGGTCGCTGGGGCCAGCTAGGAGTGGGGCGGGGCCAGCCCCCCAGGAAGGAGAGCCACTAGGCAGGTTGTGCCTTCGGGCGGGGGGGCGCACAGGAGCTGTGGGGAGGGGGCAGATGGCTCCAATCTGCTGCCCTCTGCCCCCAATCTCCCCCCAGGGAGGAGCCCGGCAGGCCCCAGCCATGGCTCGGAGCACCCCACATGTGGTCTCCTCAGCTGTGGGGTGAGCGGGATCTGAGGGTGCTCATTGGGTCCTTGTAGAACCCGTCTCACCTTAACAGCCGCCCAGCGCTAAGTTGCAGCCACTTCTGGGGTGGGATGTGTTTACACTGCAGCTTAGGACAAGACGCGGAGGCCCCTCTCCACTGAAAGCAAGGGGGAGGGGAACGGTCTTAGAACTGGCAGTCGTGGGGTGGGGGGGGAGGTGTCCTGCAGCAGGATCCCACCCCCTACCGCTCCCTTTTGTTGTTCCCATCCATGTGTGGAATAAATTTTGTTCTGTGCACACACCACCCAGAAAACAAACCGCGCTCTGGCTTTTGCTAAGCTGCCAGGCGGCTCGGGGATCGCTCCTGAACGGCTGCACGCGGGCGCAGCTTCCAGGGCCCGCCGGCTGAGACGGGGGCTGTGATCCTGCACTGGAGGGGGGAGAAGTCTGCTGAGACCCCCCCTCCCTCCCACTCTCCCAGGCCGGGGCGCCAGGCGGTAATAGAGGATCGCTTTATTGGCAGTTGTTTCTAACATACAAATTGGGGCAGGGGCAGGAATTTTAGATACAAAAAAATGTTGGAAATAAAGATAGAAAATCTGCCCCCCCCCCTGCCCCGGCATCGCCTCCTGCTGGCCAGCGCGGGGCATGTGCATTGGGAGCCGAGGTACCAGCGCAGGGAGCGGGGGGGGGGGGGACGGGGGGGGGGACCCACTGCACACTCAGGGCGTCCGGGCCCTGGGGACTCTCTCACCTGCACTATGTGGCACCAGCCCTTGCACCAGGGGCACGGGCAGAACTCACTTTTCTGCTCCTCCTTGCACCAGGGTTCCGTGCACCTACAACGTGGCACGGCCCCCCCAGCCACCCCCGGGAGACGGCATCACCCCCCCCATAAACCCTCTGGCACAGGCAGCCCCCCCCCGCCCAGGGCCACCACTGCACCTCTGGGCAGTGCCCACGTGGGGGCGTACCCAGGCTGCACTACAGTGACTGGGGGGAGGGGGGGGTCTGCGACGCCCTCTCCTGGCCCCTCCCTCGGCTCCCGACACCCCCCACTTAAATACAGCGGCCCAGCCCCCGGCCTACGCTCTGCACCAGGCATGGGCGGGGGCGGGGGGGGGAGTGCAAGCCCATCTGTGCTCCATCCACCCCAGGCTAAGCCCCCCTTGGCCGTGCCCACCCCCCGCAACTAAAACAGACAATAAATTAGAGCTCGGACCCCTCCCCCGCCAGCGCGCTGGGGGCCCCCGCATGGCAGGCAAGCAGCACCCCACTTCGCTCCTGCCCCTGGCTCCTCCACTGAGGGTCACCGCACCTGCAGCAGGGGGCGCTGCTGCGTCCCCCCCCCCATTATGGCAGAGGCCCATGGGGGTGGAAAGCCCTGCTCCCCCCGAAGGGCAAGAGCCCCCCCTTTTTCCTCTGCTGAGCCCCCCTGCAGTTGGCCTCCCTTCCAAACATGGGGCACCTGGCCTGCCCCCCCAAGACCCACAGACCAGACATGAGGGGGCCAGGCCTGGCAGACAGCTGGGGGGGGGGGAAGATACGAGATGGCAGGCGCTGACTTAAGCGGAGCCCCCCCAGTACGGGGGGAGGGAATGTGTCCCCAAGAGCTGCCTTGCGCCTTGTCCGCCCTTGGAGCGCCCCCCCCCCCTAAACAGCCCAGGGTCCCCCCCATTTTGCAGGCAGCTGTGGTCCCATTAACTATTTCAGCCCCCGGGGGGTGTCCACACCCCAAGCTCCCAGCCCTCAGCAGCCCCCCATCCCCCAGGGAGTCCCCACGTCAGGGCTGTTGTGCCCAGCAGCAAAGCAGGGGCCAGGGGCAGCAGCAGCCATAGGCGCCCCCTCCATTTACCAAGGGGGGTGCCCCATATCCCGGCTGGGTGGGGGTCGCCCGCCCACCCCCACAGTCAGTTCCGTAGCAGAGGGCTAGGCCCCCCCCCCGCTCACAGCTCAATTTCAAAGGTTTTCTGCAAGTCTCCAGCAAAGGGGGTGGCTGGGTCGGGCCCCCCGGGGGGCTTGGCCCCCAGCGCCACCCACTGGGCCTCGAAGGGGTCTGGGTCCGGCCCAGGGCGGGCGGCGGCGGGCAGAGAGGCCGTGGCCCCCGGCTGGCCTGACTCGGGGGGCCAGGGGGCACCACCGGGCTTCGGCCGGGCCTGGGGGGGAGGAGGCAGCACGGGGCCCAGCAGCGCAGGGGGGAAGGAGCTGACTTTGCCCCCCGAGTTCGAGGGCTGCAGCTGGGCCGCGGAGCAGAAGGCGTTGGCCACCATCTGGGAGGGGGTGATGCCCACCACGGGGATGCTGGGCGTGGCGTAGGGCCCGGCCGGCGGGTAGCCCCCCACGGCCACGTAGGCCGGCTGCAGGTGGGGCGGGAGGAACACGCCCATGGGGGCGGGCGCCGCGTCGTAGCTCAGGGCGTAGAGGGGCAGCGTGGGGGGCAGGGCTGCCACCGCTGGGGCCGCCTGCTGCACCTTGGCCGCCTGGGCCACCTCCTCCAGCCAGCGCTCTGCCTCCGACGGGGTCCGCTTGTGTCCGGGCTGGAATGGGGGGGCCTGCGGGGGACCCCCTGCCGCGGGCTCGCCCCAGGCAGCCGGCCCTGCAGGCGAGGAGAGAAACCAGCGCAAGTGAGCTACCCCGGGGCCTACACCAGGGCAGGGCACTCGCTGGGACGTGGCACCGTGCACTGGGGGCTCCGGGTGGGTGTGGCACCGCCTGGGAGGACTCCCAGGGGCGTGGACACTGGGCGCAACAGTATGTGGGGACGTGGCCCTGTGTAGGGGAGGACTCTCAGGGGTGTGGACACTGGGCGTGGCATTGCATAGTGGAGGACTCTCAGGGGCACGGCCCACCGGGCGCGACAGTATTTGGGGGCCCCGTGGGGACGTGGCACAGCGTAGGAGAGGACTCCCAGGGGCGTGGAACACAGGGCGTGGCACACTGTATTGGGGCTCTGCGGGGGCGTGGCACAGCATAGGAGAGGACTCCCAGGGGCGTGGCACATAGGGTGTGACTAAGAATATGTGGGAGCTCTGCAGGGGCGTGGCACAGAGGAGGAGGAGAAACCCAGGATCATGTCACACAAGGCGTGGCATTGCGTAGTGGAGGATTCTCAGGGGGGTGGCACACTGGGTGTGACAGTATTTGGGGACTCTGTGGGGACGTGGCACAGCGTAGGGGAGGACTCCCAGGGGCATGGCACACAGGGCGTGGTACATTGTATTGGGGGCTCTGCAGGGACGTGGCAAAGTGAAGGGGGAAATCCCAGGGGCGTGGCACACAGGGCGTGGCACTGCATAGTGAAGGACTCCCAGGGGTGTGGCACACTGGGTGCGACAGCATTTGGGGGCTCTGTGGGGACGTGGCACAGCGTAGGGGAGGACTCCCAAGGGCGTGGCACAGCGTACAGGGGGCTCTGCAGGGTACAGCATAGGGGAGGACTCCCAGGGGTGTGGCACACAGGGCGTGGCAGTATTTGGGGGCACAGCGCAGGGGAGGACTCCCAGGGGCGTGGCACACAGGGCGTGGCACAGTGTACTGGGGGCTCTGCAGGGACATGGCACAGTGAAGGGGGGGAATCCCATGGGCGTGGCACACAGGGCATGGCATTGAGTAGTGGAGGACTCCCAGGGGCGTGGCACACAGGGCGTGGCACAGTGTACTGGGGGCTCGGCCGGGCACAGCGTAAAGGAGGACTCCCAGGGGCGTGGCACACAGGGCGTGGCACATTGTATTGGGGGCTCTGCAGGGACGTGGCACAGTGAAGGGGGAAATCCCAGGGGCGTGGCACAGTGTACTGGGGGCTCGGCCGGGCACAGCGTAAAGGAGGACTCCCAGGGGCGTGGCACAGGGCGTGGCAGTATTTGGGGGCACAGCGCAGGGGAGGACTCACCGGGGCACGGCCCAGGGCCGGTACCTTGGGGGAGCCCTGCGGGGGGCGAGGTGGCACCGTCAGCGGCCGTGGGGCTGAAGGGGTCGGCGGGCGGGCGGGCGAAGGAGGCGTCGATCTGGCTGCACAGGGCGCTAATCCCGTCGCTGTCGCCGGGCGGGGTCGACTCCAGCTCCGGCACTGGGGAGGGGCAGAGCAGCGTTGGGGCGGGGGGACGACGCGCCGCGCCCCACCCCCCTCCCGTGCAGCCCCCTCCCCGGGGCAACGCCCCCCCTCCGTGCTGCCCCGCTCACCGGCGCCCCGGGCCGGGGCGTGGCCCTTGCGCTGGAGCGTGGACGGCAGGTCGTTGAGCCGCAGCGAGAGCTGGCGCTTGAAGGGCGAGTTCTTCTGGCTGAGGGCGGGGAAGCCGCGGAAGGAGCCCTGACGCACCAGCTGCTCCAGGGGCGCGTGGCGGCGCGGGATGGCGTGCTGGGCGCCCCCCTCCCCCTTCTCCGCCGGCGACGTGGCCCCCTGCGGCGGCGAGACGCTGCCCGGCTGGGCAGGGACAGGGGGGGCCGAGGGGGCGGCGGCAGCGGCGGGGGGGGGCCTCCGCTGGTGGAGAGAGTCAGGGTGAGACCACCCGTAGATACGCCCCCCGCGCCCTTTGGCCCCTCCCCCATCACCCCTTAGCGCCTGCCCACCTCCCCACCCCCCCCAACCCCCTTCTGACCCTCTGCCCCCCCACCTCAGACTGAGAAATCTGACCCCAACCCAACATGCAAAGGGTGGTCTGGGAGGGGGGTTGGAGAGGGGACAGAGCTGGGTAGGAGGGTACACGGGGGCGGAGCTGCATAGAGGGAGGGCGGAGCCAGTCAAGGGATGAGAGTCTGGGGGTGGAGCCACATGGAGCAGATGAAAGGGGCGGAGCCAGGCAGGGGAATGAGAGTCTGGGGGCGGAGCCACATGGAGCAGATAAAAGGGGCGGAGCCAGGCAGGGGGATGAGAGTCTGGGGGCGGAGCCACATGGAGCAGATAAAAGGGGCGGAGCCAGGCAGGGGGATGAGAGTCTGGGGGCGGAGCCACATGGAGCAGATGAAAGGGGCGGAGCCAGGCAGGGGGATGAGGCTCTGGGGGCGGGGCTGGGGGCGGGTCCCTGTCACCTTTCTTCCTGTCGTGCAGCTGGTGCAGGAGCTGGCGCTGGGCGGGCCGGCCGGCGGCCGGGGCGCGGAAGGAGCCCTCGCGGGCGAAGCTGGTGCGGCTGGCGTCGAAGGAGGCCGTCACCCCGCACTCCTTCTCCCGCTTCTGCTTGCGCTCCAGGCAGGCGGCGAAGGCGCAGCCCACGGCGTGACTCAGTCGCTCGCCCTGCGGGCACATGGCAGAGCCTGGTCAGGGCGGGGCCTTCCCCCGGTGCACACACATGGGCAGGCCAGGGGCACACGCGTGGATGGGGCCGGCACACACCGGCAGGGCGGGGGGGCCAGGGCAGGGCTGCGGGGGGCAGGTGCATGCCTGGGGGAGGGCAGGGCAGGGGAGGCTAAAGATATGCGGGTGGGGCAGGCACACATGCATGGGGCGGGGGCACACTGGCGAGGGGCCTGGGGGGGCGGGCGCACTGGCGCGGGGCGGGAGCGGCAGACACGGTCAGGCCGGGCCCCCACCGAGTCCTTGAGGGCCAGGAAGCAGTGGCAGATCCAGCGGCGGGTGGTGCCGTCCCGGCAGATGTAGGAAAAGGCCTTGTCGAAGTTGCGGTCGGGGGCGCAGAACGAAACCTTCTCGATGGTCTGGTCCACAATGAGATCCTGGGGGGAGAGCGGGGGAAGGGGGGGCGCCATGAGACGGGGCAGCGCCT
The DNA here is from genome assembly GCF_049634645.1 of Pelodiscus sinensis. Classification (NCBI taxonomy): domain Eukaryota; kingdom Metazoa; phylum Chordata; order Testudines; family Trionychidae; genus Pelodiscus; species Pelodiscus sinensis. The sequence continues at coordinate 7,461,394 of NW_027465849.1, read as the reverse complement.
CCCTCCAGCCCTGCCCCCCCATCTCTGCCCGTGGGGAGACGCTGCAGGGCCAGGGGGCTGCTCCCGCGTCCAGGGGGTCAGGAGACCGGCAGGACCCCCCGCGGCTCCCTGCTGCCCCCCAGCCGTGTCCCCCCCCTCGCGTACCTTCGTTTTGTCGTCCACGACCCGCAGTCCGTCCGCCGACACCCACAGAACCGACTTCACCGTCTTGCGCCCGCTCTGCAACCGGAGGGGGGGGGTCAGCGGGGGACAGGACACCCCCCCCCCCCCATCCCAACCTCCGCTGCGGGGCGCCCTGGTGATCCCCGGTTGGGGGTGCCCAGCGGCCAAGCCCCAGTTCAGACAAGGGAGAAATGGGTTAGACCCCCAAGAGCCCTGGTGCTGGTGGGGGAGGAAGTAGTGCTGGGGGTCCCCAGTGGGGGAGGGGCATCTGGCCCCGGACGTGCCCTCCCTACCCCCCCCCACTCTGTGCAAGCTGAACTCACTGTTTTCAGCTTCTTCACCGCTTCTTCGCACACGTGCATCCCGCGGGACTCTTCTACCTCAGCATGGCCCAGGTACTGCGGGAGGGAGAGGTCAGAGCGAGCCCACCCCCCCACCCCCCCCGGCGAGAGCCAAGCGCCCCCCCTTGGCTGCAGGACTCCTGGGTTCCCTGCAGGGAGGGGCAAGAGCTGAGAAGGGATGGGAAGTGTGCAAATCCTTGGCACACGCGTGTGTGCGGCACAAGGGAACCACTGGAAACATGGGTGTGCGAGCAAAGTGTGCAACCCCCCACCCTCGGCATATCCACCGGCCCATGCACCAGCTGTGCCCGCTGACCCACGTGGGCGAGCTGAGCATGCAAACCCGTGAGAATGGACTGTGCAGTCCCTTGGCCACGCGTGCGACCCTGGAGCCCGTGCGAGCCGAGCGTGCCGCCCGTGCGAGCCGAGCGTGCCGCCCGTGCGAGCCGAGCGTGCCGCCCGTGCGAGCCGAGCGTGCCGCCCGTGCGAGCCGAGCGTGCCGCCCGTGCGAGCCGAGCGGGCCCATGGACCTGTGCGTACCAGGCTGAGCTGGGCACGACACTGCACGTGCGTGCGAAGGGTGCCGGCACAGCACCCGGGGGTGTGAGCGGAGGCCTTGCCAGCTCCGGGGACTCCCCTGCCCTGGTGCCACCAAACGTGAGGCTCCCCCCACCCCTCCCGCTGACTCACCCGCACGGGGAAGCTGCACTTGCCCCGGCGCACGGCCTCCTCATCCGCCTGCCACTGGTGGGGCCGGCTGGCTTCGGGCACGTAGGCCGGCTTCTTCCGCCGCAGGCTCTGCCGCAGCTTGTTCATGGTGCAATCGCCCGGCCTGGGGGGGGGGGGAGACGGGAATCAGCTCCAGGGAGCCCCCCTGAAATACACCTGGGGGCCAGAGTTCTCTCCTGGCTCTGGGAGCGGAGCCTAGTGGTTACAGCAAGGGGCGGGCCAAGACTGCCCCCAGAAGTGTCCTATGTGGACAGACACAGACAGGATCACTCTGCGCTGGGGGGGGGGGGGCCTGTGTCCAGCTCCCCAGCTAACAGGGGCCCCCCCCAGAGGGCCCCGGTGCCCCAAGACGGGCAGCAAGGTTCAGTGTGCAACCCGCGAGGGGCGGGAATTCGAGGGGCCCCAGGAGAATGGGGCAGCACAATGTAACCCCCTCCCCCGAGGGCATCGGCTGTGGGGCCCCCTCCTGCCCTCCCTGTACCGACCTGGTGCTAGCCCCAGCCCCACACGTGGGGCCCTAGAAGGGCCCGAGAGGAACCCCCCATCCAATGAGCAGTGAACTGACTGACTCTGCCCTGGGCTGGGGGCAGGACCCCCCTCTTCCCCCCCCGTTGTCAGGGGGATGGACTGTGGGGGTGGGGGAGGGCAGGCACAGTGTGGGGGCAGATGGGAGGGGAGGGGCCAGGCCCTTGATTTAAAATCAGCCCCAGACAGGCAGGGTGAGCAGCAGCAGGGCCAGAACAAAAGGCCACAGGGGGACAGGTGGGGGGCAGCCCCATGGTAACAGACCCCCCCAAGGGAGGCAGCTGCCCTGAAGCCGCGAGGGCTCTGACAGCTGGCCGCCCCTCCCCGCGCACCAGCTGGAGCGGGGGGGGGGGGGGTCGGCCGGGGCCGCACAAACATTTGGCCAAGGGGTTTGTTTCCTCAGCTGCTCCTCTGGCTCCCCCCCCAGCCCCCACACTCTTGATCACCTGTACACAGCCCCCCCCCCGCTCGGCCTCCCCACACAGCGGGGGCCGGGATTTCCGGGGGGTGTTGAGCCATTGGGGGGGCGCCCCCCCAAGCAGACTATGGGAATCTTCCCGGTCAGCCAGTGTGGGGTGAATTCCCCGGCTCCTGGCGGGGGCTGATCTCTCCAGGGGGGCACGGTGCTGCTCACAGGCCAGGCCACAAGGGGCCCCCCGTTTGGAGCTGCAATTCACAGGGGAACTAGCGGGAATCTCATCAACAGCAGGTCAGCCGCAGCACCTGGAGACCCCACAATCACAGGCGGCCCCTCCCCCAGCCTCCGTGCCTGGAGACCCTACAATAACAGACTGCCCCTCCCCCAGCCTCAGTGCCTGGAGACCCTACAATAACAGGCGGCCCTTCCCCCAGCCACTGTGCCTGGAGACCCTACAATAACAGACTGCCCCTCCCCCAACCGCCGTGTCTGGAGACCCTACAATAACAGGTGGCCCTTCCCCCAGCCACCATGCCTGGAGACCCTACAATAACAGGCCGTGCTGAGCTCCATGCAGCGGAGGGAGGGGGCTGTGATATACACATTTGCCGCTAGCCTCCTGCTGTGGGGCTGGCACTGCGGGAAGTGGGGGCCCTGGTCTCACGGAGCAGAGCCAAGCCCGGGGACCCCTGGCGTTATCTGCCCTTGTCCCCAGCTGTGGGGCACAGCTGTTCCAGAGGCACCAGCGCCCCCTGCTCCTCAGTGCTGGCGCTGTGCTGGGTTTGTGCAGCCCAGGGCCAGGGCAGCCTGCAAACCCCCTGATCCAGATCCTGCAGCAGAGAAAAGCTTGGGGGTCTCCTTCTCTTGGGGCTCAGCCCCTCCCGGGGCTTCCCCTGGCCGAGGGCGAGACCCCATCTGCAGTCAGAGTCGAGTTCATGCTCTCTGCTTCCTGCCCCACCGAGCCAGCTCCCCTCTCCGACCACCTCCAGGCCGTGCGGCGCTGCCATTGGGCGGGCACCCACCAGGGCACCAGCTCCCGCCCCCCAGCCCCGACCCACGTGGGGCCCTTTGGTGGATCAATGCAACCCACGGTCTCCTGGGGAGGTAGCTATGCCAGCTGCAAGGAAACTGAGTCACGGGACATGACCTACTCTGCAGGGACTCAGTAACAGCCTGGAATTGAACCCAGGAGTCCTGGCTCCCCACCCCCCATTCTACCCACTAGACCCCACTCCCCTCCCGGAGCCGGGAATAGAACCCAGGAGTCCTGGCTCCCCACCCCCCATTCTACCCACTAGACCCCACTCCCCTCCCGGAGCCGGGAATAGAACCCAGGAGTCCTGGCTCCCCACCCCCCATTCTACCCACTAGACCCCACTCCCCTCCCGGAGCTGGGAATAGAACCCAGGAGTCCTGGCTCCCCACCCCCCATTCTACCCACTAGACCCCACTCCCCTCCCGGAGCCGGGAATAGAACCCAGAAGTCCTGGCTCCCCACCCCCCATTCTACCCACTAGACCCCACTCCCCTCCCGGAGCCGGGAATAGAACCCAGGAGTCCTGGCTCCCCACCCCCCATTCTACCCACTAGACCCCACTCCCCTCCCGGAGCCAGGAATAGAACCCAGAAGTCCTGGCTCCCCACCCCCCATTCTACCCACTAGACCCCACTCCCCTCCCGGAGCCAGGAATAGAACCCAGGAGTCCTGGCTCCCCACCCCCCATTCTACCCACTAGACCCCACTCCCCTCCCGGAGCCGGGAATAGAACCCAGGAGTCCTGGCTCCCCACCCCCCATTCTACCCACTAGTCCCCACTCCCCTCCCAGAGCCAGGAGAGCCCTGGCGGGCAGGAGGCTCCAGTAGCAGCTGTCTCTTGACGTGGCTCCAACGGATGCTAATAATTCCAGATTATTTCCCAACTTCCTGCCAGCTCCGGGCGGGAGGGGCAGGCGTCTGGGATCCTAGTCCCCCAGCTTCCCCACCACCGGGCTCAGCCAGGCCGGCCTTGGGGAGCTGTTGTAGCCTGGGGTATACGAGTGCTTCCCGCAAGGCCCCCATGGGGAGGGCTTCCCACCCTGCCCCCCACCAACTGCCCCTGGACCCGGGGCCATGGGAAAGGAACACTCCCAAGTGCACCCCGCTCAGCTGGGCTCCACAGGCCGGCCTGGCAGAGAGCTGGGGCTTTGCACCCCATCGGCAGGGGAAACGCGGCGAGACCCCAGCCTAGACACAGGATGAATCGCAGCCGCCTCTGGGGCGGGGCACAGGGAGGAAGCTGTGTACACAGGCCCCCGGTGCCAAGACGCAGCCGCCTCTGGGACGGCGCCCGGGGCCGCGGGCTGTTTATATGCAACCCGGCACCGAGATGCGGCCACCTCTGGGGCGGGGCCACTGTTTATGCCGCGAGCCTTCCCCTGCTGGCTCCAGGCACGGCGAGGACCTTGCTCCGCAACCGTGAGGGCGGCGTAGAAACCCGGCCCCGGAACAGTCCCTCGGCGCCCTTCCCAGGGATCCTCTGGCTCCAGGCTGCAAGGAGCAGAGAGCCAGCGGCGTGGGAGCAACTGCTCTGGGCCTGCTCTTCGGGAGCACCGGGGAGCCAAGCCGGGAGTCCAGCCGGAGCCCCTAGGCCCACCCCTGCCTAGAGCTGGGTCCCAGTTCCCACGGTCCTCCCTCCTACCGCCTCTGTGCTCCTTCCCAGATGCCCCAGCACCAAGCCGCAGGCCCGGCTGGACTTTCCCCAGGGCTGAGCCGGGCCTGGGCGTGGTGGGGCCCTGATCAGTAGCACAACAGCCAAGCCCCAAGTGCCACGGGTACAGGTCTCCTAGGAGCAGCCTGGCAGCTCCATCCACTCCCCCCCCTTCTGAGTCACCGAAGCCTCCAGGGGCCACATGATTAAAGCAGGCCCGGAGGGGGGGGCCTTTGATCATCGCCTGGGATACGCCGCATCCTGGCTGCCCCTGCAAACGCTCTCGCATCCCCCGCCGGCGGCAGCGGCCACCTGTTCCCAGAGCAAACAGGCCCTGGCCCAGGAATGGCAGGCAAGCAGCCAGCGAGCTCCGGAAGGAGGCGGGGGCTGCCCTGGGAGAGCCCCCTTTGGCGTTGGTGTGACCCTGCCAGAGACCAGCCCCTCCCCACCCCGGTCTGTCGACGCCCTGGGCTCCTGCCGCAGACGGACGCGGGCAGGGCACCGGTGCCGGCCTCGGGTGGTTTCTCCCCAGTCGGGCACCGGGGTGCGGCCCGGGAGACCCTACGTCTGCGCTCCGACGGCCACACCCCACTGGCCCTCAAGTTTCTTCCCCCCTGGGCCCAGCCAGCCTCCCGGCCTGGCCTCGCCAGCCCCATGCGCCAGCCCCGGCCCGCGCCACCCATGCCGGACGGGCACCGCGAGGCTCCAGGCCCCACGGTCACCCCGGGGCCGCACCAGCGTGGCTTGGATCGATCGCCCAGCCCGCGCCATCTGCCAGCGCCCAGCCCCCCCTCCGCGGCTGCCTCCGGTTTCCAAGGCCCCGAACCACAGTCCTGCCAGATCTGCAAAACGCCAGGAAAATAAATGACACATTTCTCCCCTGCACAGCTCCCTCCTTTTGGGGAGGGGGGGGGTTCCCCGTTGCCCAGCACCCACAGCCCCCCCTCCTGCTCTGCAAAAACCCAGCAGCCCCCCCTCCCTGCCCAAGGCCTGGACCCCCCCCCCCCCCCAGGGTTTGCCTAGGGAGGGAGCAATCCAGGAGCCAGGGGGGGAAGGGGGGGCACCGACTCCTCTCTCATTGATGTGGCTTTGGAAAAATACCCGGGGGTGGGCAGGCCCCCAGCACGGCACTGCCCCCCCCCCGCAGGAGGGACCTGCCCCTCCCGGCCCAGCGCTGCCCCAGCACGGAGGCGCCCAAACCCCTGCGGCCGGTGGGAAGCGGGCTGCGGCCCCCGGCTCCCTGCAGCCGCCCCGGCCCAGGGCAGCTCTCCCGGCCGGGCCGTGCTTACCCGGCGCTGGCTGGCTCCGCAGGCACCGAGCGGCCCCGGCCGCCCCCGGCTCCGGCCCCTGGCTCCAGCGCCGCGCGCGCACACGCCGCCTTCGCCTCCCCGGGAGCCTTCCAGCCGCTGGCCCCGCCCCGCCTCATCAATACGCAAATGAGCCCCCGCACAGCCACGCCCTCCTCCGCGCGAGGGCTTCGGCGCCCCCCCTACCCCGCCCTTTCCGCTTCGTATTGGCCGCTCCGTCCCAGCTCCTCTCTGGTTGGCCGCGGGGTCATGAATATGCAAAGCGGCTCTTCATTGATCACGCAACCGTCCTCCTTCCCCTCCCGTTATTTACAAACGACCTGTGCCCCCTCCCCGCCACTTCCCATTGGCCCCTGACTCATGAATATGCAAATAAATCTTCATGGACTTAACCCTTTCCCTTTTCTTCCCGGCAAGAGACCTTCAGCCCTTTCTCATTGGTCCCCAGGCTGAGGTATATGCAAATATCCTCGCCAGCCTGGCCAAGGCCCAAGGGCTGGCCCCCAGCCTGGGCCCAGGGCTCAGAGGTGACAGTGGGGGACCCTAGGGGGAGTGTAGCCCTTTTTCTCTGCAAAATGGACCCCCCCCCGAGCCAATCCTCATTGTGCCCCTCCCTCCCCATTTCACCCTAACCAAGTCTGCTCCCTGCCCAGAGCAAGTGACAGCTGGGACATTCCCTCCCACCAACACGTCAGAGCTGCCCCCATTTTTATTAGGGGGACTGTCCTAATTCACCCCACTGCAACTCAGAGTCCAGCTCCTCCCCCGCCCCCTTGAAATCCATCCTTGGACCCTGTCCCAGCTTGGAGTGCAGCCCCTGCCACACATCCCAGCTGCTCCCAGGCCACATGGCTGGCTGGGCTGAGCCTGCAGGCCGGCCCTCAGCAGCTCCCCGCTTTGCCTGCTGCTCTGCACCCCTGCCATGACCAGCGTGGCACCGCTGCGGGCTACACACTTTGCATGGCAAGAGCATCATTTGTCCAACACCCCCCCCTCCCCAGCAGCACGACGCCTTATAGGGGGCAGGACTCCCGGCTTCTCGCCCTAGCCCTGGGAGCAGGAGGGGAAAGGGGGGGGTTGTCAGAGGAGGGGGCTAGGAGCCACGACCCCTGGGATCCAGCCCCAGCTCTGGGAGTGGGGTTGCAGGGCTAGAGCAGGGGGAGGAGGAAGCTGGATGGGGGGGCAGGTTGTGCCCATCCATCAAAGAGGTTGTGAGCTTTAATACAGGAAGCTTGGCCCCCCGCAGCCCTGTGCCAGAGGGTTGGATGTCCAAGAGCTGGGGACAGGAGTCCTGGCTCCCCACCCCCAGCACCGGGCCCCTCTAGACCCAACGAACGACCCCACAAGCGGGCGGCTGCGACCCAGCCCCACTGGGCTGCCCCATCGGCCCAGCCGCGGCCGGGCAGAGTTGGGGTGGGCAGGGGAGAGGCCCATTCAGAGGGGCATTGTGCCCTGCTGGCTTGGACAAGCAAGCGAAGCCGCCGGTGGCGCTTACGGACTCGGGCTTGCTGGGCTCCAGCCACGCTGGCTCCCCGGGTTTCAGCTTCCCCAGGAAGATGCTGCTTCTTCAGGGGCCTGAGGCACTCTGGGGTCACCTGGGGCCCACAGGTGGTCCGGTGACCTCCGGGATTATTTCCATATGAGACAGTCGGATCCGGCCGCGGCTGGGACCGCCTGGGGGGGGAGCGGCCCGCAGCAAAGCATCTGGAGTCCATTCTGCACGTCCGTGCGGTGGGAAACGCGCCGTGTTCTTGGGAATGGCTGGGACGGCAGCCGGAAACAAACGCTCCGATTAAAACCAGCTGCCTGCTCCCCGTGGGGCCGGGGTTCGGTCCCTCTAGGGGGCGCCAGCTCCCACCTGGCCCCACGGCGGGGATGGGGTGGTTCAGGAGGGCAGGGAATGGGGCCTTTCCCCTCTGCCTGGGCCCTGCCGGGCGGCGTGCCAGCTCCTACCGTTGGCAGGGACGGCAGCGGGAGCTGGTTCCCGGGGGGCGCTGAGCCGGGAACGCGCTGCAGGGCTGCCGGAGGTTTTACCCACCAGGCGGCTCCCAGGGGATTTGGCTGTGAAAGGAGGATCCGCGGCAGTTGCCGGAAGCAGCTCCCTGGGGGTGGGGGCATCAGGCAGCCGGCCTGGCCCTGTTCGCTCCCTGCTCCGGGTCTCACTCGGCTCAGCCAGGAAGGGGCATCGCTCGCCTCCCACTCACCAAGTGGGTGAAGCTGCCACAGCGGGGCTGGGGGGGGGGGGGGGGGCTGAAGACGCAAGATCAAAGCCTTGGAAAGAGACCAAAAGTGCCTGAATCTGGGACGCGGGGCTGGTGCCAAACTGAGGAGGGGGAGGGGGAGGGGGAGCCGCGGGCTGGCCCTGCTGCGGGGGAAGGGCTGCAAAGGCAGGGGGAGGTCCCCTAAAATGGGAATCTCATCTGTTTCCTTGCCTGGCCCAGCAGGACTCTCTCCCGTCCCCCCCCCTCCCCCGGTGCCCTCCCACCAGCCCCGTCCGGGGGGCAGGAGTAGCTGCAGGGAAGCACCCAGCCCTGAGACCCCCAATGCGGGGAGAGGGAGGGGGAGAGAGATGGACGAGGCTCAGCCCAGGTGTTGGGGCTTTAATGTGCAGAGAGCGACGCCCGCGGCCACGCCGGGACCGGATCACAGGGCGCTCAGCTGGGGGGCCCCGGCTTGGCACGGGGACCGGGGGCTCTGGACTCTGCCGGGCTGGAGACCATCCAGGCTCTGGGTGCAGGAAGGTCCTGGGGGCAGAGGGGGAGCTAGGCGCTAGGCCCCCCCGCCGGGCCGGCGTCCTGCTCCCAGGCCCAGTACTGCCCGTAGAGCTCCTGGAAGAGGCGGTGGCAGGGGACGCGGGCGCGCAGCCGGGAGCAGAGCAGGAAGCAGCCTGCCAGCTTGCGGTGCAGGGCGTAGCTCTCCTCGGGGGGCGGCGTCAGCCGGTGGCGCAGCAGGACGGGGATCAGGGCCTGCACGCGCCGCGCCGTGTCCTGGGCGCCGAAGTCGAAGGTGCCCGGGGTGGAGAACGCCTCCCCCAGGATCATCACTGCGTCCACGTGCGCCTCCTCCAACTCCTGGGCGGGGGGAGGGAGTACTGGAACAGCCAACCCGCCGCACAGAACCCCCCCGGCTCCGCTAGCACCCCTCACTCCTGCTAGCCCCGCCCACTGCCACCCCAGCGCCCCTCGCTCCTGCTAGCCCCTCCCACTGCCACCCCAGCGCCCCTCGCTCCTGCTAGCCCCGCCCACTGCCACCCCAGCGCCCCTCGCTCCTGCTAGCCCCGCCCACTTGTACCCCCAGCGCCCCTCACTCCTGCTAGCCCCGCCCACTGCCACCCCAGCGCCCCTCGCTCCTGCTAGCCCCGCCCACTGCCACCCCAGCGCCCCTCGCTCCTGCTAGCCCCTCCCACTGCCACCCCAGCGCCCCTCGCTCCTGCTAGCCCCGCCCACTTGTACCCCCAGCGCCCCTCACTCCTGCTAGCCCCGCCCACTGCCACCCCAGCGCCCCTCACTCCTGCTAGCCCCGCCCACTGCCACCCCAGCGCCCCTCGCTCCTGCTAGCCCCGCCCACTGCCACCCCAGCGCCCCTCGCTCCTGCTAGCCCCGCCCACTTGTACCCCCAGCGCCCCTCACTCCTGCTAGCCCCGCCCACTGCCACCCCAGCGCCCCTCGCTCCTGCTAGCCCCGCCCACTGCCACCCCAGCGCCCCTCGCTCCTGCTAGCCCCTCCCACTGCCACCCCAGCGCCCCTCGCTCCTGCTAGCCCCGCCCACTTGTACCCCCAGCGCCCCTCACTCCTGCTAGCCCCGCCCACTGCCACCCCAGCGCCCCTCACTCCTGCTAGCCCCTCCCACTGCCACCCCAGCACCCCTCGCTCCTGCTAGCCCCTCCCACTGCCACCCCAGCGCCCCTCGCTCCTGCTAGCCCCGCCCACTTGTACCCCCAGCGCCCCTCACTCCTGCTAGCCCCGCCCACTGCTACCCCAGCGCCCCTCACTCCTGCTAGCCCCGCCCACTGCCACCCCAGCGCCCCTCGCTCCTGCTAGCCCCTCCCACTGCCACCCCAGCGCCCCTCGCTCCTGCTAGCCCCGCCCACTGCCACCCCAGCGCCCCTCGCTCCTGCTAGCCCCGCCCACTTGTACCCCCAGCGCCCCTCGCTCCTGCTAGCCCCGCCCACTGCAACTCCCCAGCGCCCCTCGCTCCTGCTAGCCCCGCCCACTGCAACTCCCCAGCGCCCCTCGCTCCTGCTAGCCCCGCCCACTGCCACCCCAGTGCCCCTCGCTCCTGCTAGCCCCGCCCACTGCCACCCCAGCGCCCCTCGCTCCTGCTAGCCCCTCCCACCGCCACACCAGCGCCCCTCGCTCCTGCTAGCCCCGCCCACTGCCACCCCAGCGCCCCTCGGTCCTGCTAGCCCCGCCCACTGCCACCCCAGCATCCCTCGCTCCTGCTAGCCCCGCCCACTGCCACCCCAGTGCCCCTCGCTCCTGCTAGCCCCGCCCACTGCCACCCCAGCGCCCCTCGCTCCTGCTAGCCCCGCCCACTCGTACCCCCAGCGCCCCTCGCTCCTGCTAGCCCCGCCCACTCGTGCCCCCAGTGCCCCTCACTCCTGCTAGCCCCGCCCACCCATGCCCCCAGTGCCCCTCACGCCGAGCCCAGCCACTCACCTTGGTCTCATAGCCGGTCAGAAACTTCAGGTCTTTGGATTTTTGCAGAACCTTGGCCCTGTCCCCGTCGGCTGCAGCTTTCACCACCTGCGGCAAGGAAGGGGGGTGAGAACCCGCTGCAGGGCGCCCCCGGCCAGCCCTGCCTGCTGAGGCTCCACCCCTCTCCCTGCCCTACAGGCCCCCAGCTCCGCTCTGCCCCCTCCCTGCCTGCCCTACAGCGCCCCCTAGCACCGCCCTGCACCGCCCCCTGCCCTACAGGCCCCCTAGCACCGCCCTGCACCGCCCCCTGCCCTACAGGCCCCCTAGCAGCGCCCTGCACCGCTCCCTGCCCTACAGGCCCCCTAGCACCGCCCTGCACCGCTCCCTGCCCTACAGGCCCCCTAGCACCGCCCTGCACCGCCCCCTGCCCTACAGCGCCCCCTAGCACCGCCCTGCACCGCTCCCTGCCCTACAGGCCCCCTAGCACCGCCCTGCACCGCTCCCTGCCCTACAGGCCCCCTAGCACCGCCCTGCACCGCTCCCTGCTCTACAGGCCCCCTAGCACCGCCCTGCACCGCTCCCTGCCCTACAGGCCCCCTAGCACCGCCCTGCACCGCTCCCTGCCCTACAGCGCCCCCTAGCACCGCCCTGCACCGCTCCCTGCCCTACAGGCCCCCTAGCACCGCCCTGCACCGCTCCCTGCCCTACAGGCCCCCTAGCACCGCCCTGCACCGCCCCCTGCCCTACAGGCCCCCTAGCACCGCCCTGCACCGCCCCCTGCCCTACAGGCCCCCTAGCACCGCCCTGCACCGCTCCCTGCCCTACAGGCCCCCTAGCACCGCCCTGCACCGCTCCCTGCTCTACAGGCCCCCTAGCACCGCCCCCTGCCCTACAGGCCCCCTAGCACCGCCCTGCACCGCTCCCTGCCTGCCATACAGGCCCCCTAGCACCGCCCTGCACCGCTCCCTGCCTGCCCTACAGGCCCCCTAGCACCGCCCTGCACCGCTCCCTGCCTGCCCTACAGGCCCCCTAGCACCGCCCTGCACCGCTCCCTGCCTGCCCTACAGGCCCCCTAGCACCGCCCTGCACCGCTCCCTGCCTGCCCTACAGGCCCCCTAGCACCGCCCTGCACCGCTCCCTGCCCTACAGGCCCCCTAGCACCGCCCTGCACCGCTCCCTGCCCTACAGGCCCCCTAGCACCGCCCTGCCCCGCCCCCTGCCCTACAGGCCCCCTAGCACCGCCCTGCCCCGCCCCCTGCCCTACAGGCCCCCTAGCACCGCCCTGCCCCGCTCCCTGCCCTACAGGCCCCCTAGCACCGCCCTGCCCCGCTCCCTGCCCTACAGGCCCCCTAGCACCGCCCTGCACCGCTCCCTGCCCTACAGGCCCCCTAGCACCGCCCTGCACCGCCCCCTGCCCTACAGGCCCCCTAGCACCGCCCTGCACCGCTCCCTGCCCTACAGGCCCCCTAGCACCGCCCTGCACCGCTCCCTGCCCTACAGGCCCCCTAGCACCGCCCTGCACCGCCCCCTGCCCTACAGGCCCCCTAGCACCGCCCTGCACCGCCCCCTGCCCTACAGGCCCCCTAGCACCGCCCTGCACCGCCCCCTGCCCTACAGGCCCCCTAGCACCGCCCTGCACCGCTCCCTGCCCTACAGGCCCCCTAGCACCGCCCTGCACCGCTCCCTGCCCTACAGGCCCCCTAGCACCGCCCTGCACCGCTCCCTGCCCTACAGGCCCCCTAGCACCGCCCTGCACCGCTCCCTGCCCTACAGCGCCCCCAGCTCCGCTCTGCCCCACTCCCTGCCCTACAGGCCCCCTAGCACCGCCCTGCACCGCTCTCTGCCCTACAGCGCCCTCTAGCACCGCCCTGCACCGCTCCCTGCCCTACAGCGCCCCCTAGTGCCAGCCCCACCTGCCAGGGGAGAGCACCCCTCTGACCAATCCTGCCCTGTAGCAAAGCACCCACTAGTGCTGCACTTGCTCCTCTGGCAGGCTGGGTTTCCCATGCAGGTCTCCCTGGACCGCCTAGCCCTGTGGAGGCTGCACTGGGGAGGCAGGATCTAGACAGGGTGGTTCTCAGAGGCCTGGGCGCCAGATCCCTGTCATGCCGGGTCCAATCAGTAAAAGGGGAACAGAAAGATGTAGCATTGGGACCAGCTACTGTTACCCAGACCCCGGCCGAGATCAGGGCCCGTCGGGCCGGGCGCCCCCGGACCCCGGCCGAGATCAGGGCCCGTCGGGCCGGGCGCCCCCAGACCCCGGCCGAGATCTGGGCCCGTCAGGCCGGGCGCCCCCAGACTCCGGCCGAGATCAGGGCCCCGTCAGGCCGGGCGCCCCCAGACCCCGGCCGAGATCAGGGCCCGTCGGGCCGGGAGCCCCCAAACCCCGGCTGAGATCAGGGCCCCGTCAGGCCGGGCGCCCCCAGACCCCGGCCGAGATCAGGGCCCCGTCAGGCCGGGCGCCCCCACATCCCGGCCGAGATCAGGGATCCTTACACTGGGTCCCACACAGAGGGTGAGAGATGGTCCCTGCCCTGAGGGCCTCCACTCTGAACAGACACCAGACGGAAGGGGAAACCGAGGCAAAGGGCAGGCTGCTGCTTTCTCAATCTATATCCTGGCCCCTGCCCCGGCTGCCTCAACCCCCTGGCTCTGGGGGACGCCGGGAAGCCTCCGGAACAGCCAGGCGGGCTCCCGTGCGTGCGGCAAAGGCGCCCGTACCTCGATGTAGTGATGAGTGAACTCTCTGCTGAAGGGCCGGCTTGCTCCGAAATCCAGCAGAGTCACCTGGAGGGGACAACAGCAGCGGCTCACAGCCCGGGGATGTTTTCTAGGGGTTGCCTGGGGCAAGGAGAGCCTCACCCCACGGAAACAGCTAAGAGCCAGAGGGATGCCACGCTGGCGTCGTGCCGCCCGCCCCACCTCCCTGCGGAACTCCCCGCTGCTGGGGCCAGAGAACGCTCAGTGCTCCAGCGCCTGGGGCTCTGCCTGCTGCGTGGGCAGGAGGGGCTGTAGCTGCTGTTTTTATTGCCCCTCCCCGCTGGAGAGAGGCCCCGGTGAAGTTCTCAGCCGCAGAGCGTGCGCTGATAGGGATGGATACGCCCCATGGGACAGAGGGGGATGGAGGCAGAGAAGCAAGAGCCAAGGATAGAGAGGGAGGCTGGGGCAGCGCCAGAGGAGGAGCCGAGATGGACCTGGCCCGGTGCCCAAGCGCCGACGGCCCCACAACGGGAAGTACTGCCCCACAGCATCCTGCAGCAGGATTGCAGTGCAGGGGGTGGGGGGTGGAGTTCAGAGCTCAGCTGTTTATATTTCAGCCGGCATGGCCAGGGGCCAGGTCACTTCTGACCCATCCAAGCCAGACAACAGCACCCGGCCGTCCCCGCGCCAGGCTGCCATGCCCCGGCACTAGGCTTAGCTTAGCGGATAACCCTGGTGGACGGGCTGCCGTGCCAGGCCAGAGCAGCCCCGGCTGTTGGCCCAGTAGGCGGGATCCTGGCCGTGTCAGGGTGGCAGCTGGGGCGCATGGCAGAGAGCCAGGACCCCGGCCGGGCCGGAGCAGTCCCAGCCCCACGAGGCTGGCTGGCCTGGAGCAGCCCCTGCCATGCCTGGCAGGTGGGGTGCTCCCCCACAGCCCCAGCTGCCCTGCGCTGGCTCACCCCTGGTTAACCGGTCCAAGGACACAAACACAATCATTTTGCTGGCTCCCCCAAGCCATGACTCCCCCTTATCAAAGCAGGGCAGGGGCGATTACTCTGAGTAATACGGTAGCTCCTAGAGTGGGGGCGATTACTACATGCATTACAGCAGCACTTAGAGGTAGTGGGGGTGGGACAATATTAAGAGATCCCCTAGAGGTCAGAGGGGGGATTACTAGGTGTATTACAGTAGACCCTAAAGGTCTGGGTCAGGAGGGGGCAATTACAACTATTACGGCAACACCAAGAAACCAGGAGAGGGAGGTGATTACTAGGTGAATTACAGCAGCCCTTGGAGGCAGAAGCAACTATTACATGGTTTAGGGTAGCCCCTAGAGGCCAGAATGCGGGGGGCGATTACTAGGTGCATTGCGGTAGCCCCTAGAGGCCAGAATGCTGGGGGGCAATTACTAGATGCACTGTGGTAGCCCCTAGAGGCCAGAATGCGGGGGGCGATTACTAGGTGCATTGCGGTAGCCCCTAGAGGCCAGAATGCTGGGGGGCGATTACTAGGTGCATTGTGGTAGCCCCTAGAGGCCAGAATGCTGGGGGGCGATTACTAGGTGCATTGCGGTAGCCCCTAGAGGCCAGAATGCTGGGGGGCGATTACTAGGTGCATTGCGGTAGCCCCTAGAGGCCAGAATGCTGGGGGGCGATTACTAGGTGCATTGTGGTAGCCCCTAGAGGCCAGAATGCTGGGGGGCGATTACTAGGTGCATTGTGGTAGCCCCTAGAGGCCAGAATGCTGGGGGGCGATTACTAGATGCATTGTGGTAGCCCCTAGAGGCCAGAATGCTGGGGGGCAATTACTAGGTGCATTGTGGTAGCCCCAAGAGGCCAGAATGCTGGGGGGCGATTACTAGGCACATTGCGGTAGCCCCTAGAGGCCAGAATGCTGGGGGGCGATTACTAGATGCATTGTGGTAGCCCCTAGAGGCCAGAATGCTGGGGGGCGATTACTAGGTGCATTGTGGTAGCCCCTAGAGGCCAGAATGCTGGGGGGCGATTACTAGGTGCATTGTGGTAGCCCCTAGAGGCCAGAATGCTGGGGGGCGATTACTAGATGCATTGTGGTAGCCCCTAGAGGCCAGAATGCTGGGGGGCAATTACTAGGTGCATTGTGGTAGCCCCAAGAGGCCAGAATGCTGGGGGGCGATTACTAGGCACATTGCGGTAGCCCCTAGAGGCCAGAATGCTGGGGGGCGATTACTAGATGCATTGTGGTAGCCCCTAGAGGCCAGAATGCTGGGGGGCGATTACTAGGTGCATTGTGGTAGCCCCTAGAGGCCAGAATGCTGGGGGGCGATTACTAGGTGCATTGTGGTAGCCCCTAGAGGCCAGAATGCTGGGGGGCGATTACTAGGTGCATTGCGGTAGCCCCTAGAGGCTAGAATGCTAGGGGTCGATTACTAGGTGCATTACGGTAGCCCCTAGAGGCCAGGGAGTGGGGGGGCATTACTGTGTGTATTAGAGTGACCCTGCCCTGCACTTGGAGCCAGCAGCCCAGCCAGGGGTGGAAGGGTGGTTGGGGGCTCCCCCTCTCCCCAGGGTGCCTGGTACGGGCTCACGGCAGCCCCCCTCCGGTGTCCCCCCTCCTGGGGCCCCGTCCCACCTGGTGCTTGCTGGCGTCGTAGAAGAAGTTGGCCCAGTTGGGGTCCGTCTGCATGAAGCGGAACTGGAAGAGTTCCCGTAGGCAAAGCCATAGGACGTGGTGGCAGATCTGGGGGGGTGGAGGGTTATTGGCATGCGGCTCATGGGAGTTGCAGCTGGGGCTCTCCTGTGCCAGGTATGGAGCCGGCCAGGCCCTGCCCCACAGGGTCATATTCCTCCCGCCACAGACCCCAGCTCTGGATCATCCAGCAACTTAGAGCCAGAGCTGAGAGGCCTGGTGCCCTGGCTCCCAGCCCTCCGGCTCTGACCACTAGCTCCCACTGCCTGAGGGGCAGCCCGGCCGTCATGCTCATGGAACTGGCTCGCCGGGCGTGTCTGCCCATTCCCACCTCGTTCCGGACGTCCTGGGGCAGGTCCTGGCACTGATCCAGGGGGACGCCGCTCCCCAGCTCCATGGTCAGCACCCGCCGCGTGGTCAGCTCTGCCACCACCCTGGGCACCTCGAAGAAAGGGTCACCGGCCAGGAGCTGCCTGGGGGGGGGGGTCGATAGGACATCGCTGGCTCCCCCTGCTCGGCCAGCTGGGAGCCACCCCCAACCCCCTCACCCCTTGCGCCCAGGGGGATGCCACCAGCCCCTCCCAGTTCCCAATGGGTGGTGCAGACAGAGGACTATGAATGTTCAAACAGGCTTTGCCGCTTCCAGCGCGTGGCCCTGGGGCTGACGGGGGTACAGAGAGGGGCCCCTGCGACCGGTTTGCCTGGGACAAAGGACGGGGGAGGAGCAGCCTGGGCCGTGATGGGTGGGAAGGAGGGGGCAGCCAGAGCCCCCCTGGATGTGGGACAGACCTCGGTGTACTGGGCTGAGGGGGGCCAGGCCCAGAGAGCTCCTGTGCTGAGTTCAGACGCTCAGACCTGTCTCGCTCTGGCTGGGGACTAGGCTCCATCATTCCCCCTGGGAGTGCAGGCCCCCGGGCCCAGAGCGGGGACTCCCTGAGGGGCCCATGGCAGAGACAGGCAGGCTGGGGGCTCGTAGGGGGCAGAGAGTGGCCCCAGAGAAGGGGCTGTCACACTGAAGGGGGCCCCCTCCCCCGGGCCGTACAGTGCTGCGAGAGGGCACCTGTTCTGTGAATCTGTGATAACCTTATGAGGTGCAGTGCATGCTGGGACACGGAACCCCCAGGGGCCACACCCCTAGCACAAGAAGCAGTGCATGCTGGGACACGGAACTCAAGGGGCCGTACCCCTAGTGCAAGGAACAGTGCATGCTGGGACACGGAACCCCCAGGGGTCACGCCCATAGCGCAAGGCATGGTGCATGCTGGGACACGGAACCCCCAGGGGTCACGCCCATAGCACAAGGCATGGTGCATGCTGGGACACGGAACCCGCAGGGGCCAGGCCCCTAGTACAAGGCATGGTGCATGCTGGGACACGGAACCCGCAGGGGCCAGGCCCCTAGCACAAGGCATGGTGCATGCTGGGACACGGAACTCGCAGGGGCCAGGCCCCTAGCACAAGGCATGGTGCATGCTGGGACACGGAACCTGCAGTGGCCACGCCCATAGCACAAGGCATGGTGCATGCTGGGACACGGAACCTGCAGGGGCCAGGCCCCTAGCACAAGGCATGGTGCATGCTGGGACACGGAACCCGCAGGGGCCATGCCCCTAGTACAAGGCATGGTGCATGCTGGGACACGGAACCCGCAGGGGCCAGGCCCCTAGCACAAGGCATGGTGCATGCTGCTCTGTGTGTTGGGGGCCAGGACCCCACTTCCCCAGGGCCCAGCACACAGGGGCCCAGGCATGGCTGGTACCTGAACCTCCGGGCGCAGTCGGCCTCGCGCCGGTAGTCACACTCCCACTCCAGCTCCCTCTGCAGCACCTGCAGCGTGCTGTCGGCGAAGAGGCCTGGGGAGGCAAAGGAGGTGTGCTGAGGGGCAGGAAAGTCTGCCCTCTGTCTGCAGCCCCTGAGGGAAGGGGGGCACGTCTCCCTGGGCGGGAGGCTGCTGGGAGGACGCCCCAGAAGCACAAGCTGCGCCCAGGGAGGGGGCAGGCGAGACGCCGGGGAACCGGCACAGCCTCTTACCCGCTGGGAGCGTGGTGCTCAGCCTCAGCAGCGCCAGCAGGTTGTCCACGTCACTCCGGATGCTCTGGGCTATGCCTGGGTACTGCGGGGAGGAAGCGAGAGCGGAGAGGGGAGGCCGAGCACCCCTCGCTCAGGGCCCTTCCCCGCCCCGGCCCAGCAAAGCAGGAGAAACTGAGGTTCCCAGAGGGGACGGGAGCGGCCTCAGGTCACAAAGCAAGGCAGCAGCAGAACTGGCAGCGGTCCTGGCTCCCAGCCCCTCCCCGCTGCTCTAACCACCAGCCCCCACTCCCCTCCCTGTGCGGGGGAGGGGGGGATGGGCCGCTCACCTGGATCTTCATGGCCACCTCCGTCCCGTCGTGGAGCACCCCAAGGTGCACCTGGCCGATGGACGCCGCAGCAAAGGGCGTCTCCTCGAAGGAGGCCAGCTTCTCCCGCCAGTCCGGCCCCAGCTCCTCCTCCAGCACCCTCTGCAATGATGGGGGAGAACCCCGCTCAGCCAGGGCTGCCCAGCCGCCCCCGGAGCCTCCCAGCACAGGTGGGGCAGGCCGGGTTCCCTCCCGGCAGGGGCAGGGACACAGGCGACGAGCCGCCACCACTCACCCCAGTCTGCCAGGCCGGCATGAAGTCCGCGCTCTGCCGCACACGCGCGAAGATCCGCTGCAGCTGGGGGCTGAGGAAGCTGCTGTCTGCGGGGAGGGAGGGGGGCGGTCAGCGGGGCCCCCTCTCAGACTCAGCCCCAAAGAGACACAGCCCGGAGAGCCTGGCTCCCATCTTCCGTCCCTCCCGTTCCTGGGTCCCCGTACCAGTGAGAGCTGCCCTACCTCACGCTCCGCCTCCCACGGGTCTGGGGGGCAGGGAACAGCCGCACCCCACAGCTCTGGGGAGGGCGTGGATCTCAGGGGGCGGATCCTGCCGCAGAGCCCCTCGGATCACTGACCCCCAGCCTCTGACAGTCGTGCGGTTGCGGGGGCTCCCTAGGCCTGCCCCCTCCCGGGAACGGCCCCTCCCTTCCGGCTGCGGGCGCCTACCTTGGATGCTCAGCATCTGTCCGATTTTGAGGGCGGCGCCCCGCACCTTGCAGAGGGTGTCCACGATCCGCGCCGCGTTGGCTTCCGACAGGAAAGGGCTGGCGTCCAGCAGGGAGCCGGCGGCTGCACGTAGGGGGCGGGGAGTCAGGTGGGGAGGGAAGGGGCTGGGGTTAGTTCCTCAGGGAGGGGGAGGGGCGGCACCCACATGGAAGAGACGTCAAGGGCTGGTCCCTCTGCCCCCCGACCCAGCCCCTGGAGGCATGTGGGGGACCCAGTCTGCAGGGCTGCCCTGGGAGCCAACCGGCACTTACCCCTGCGCTGCTTCTCCCTGCTGAGCGAGTTCTTGGCCGCCTCGGCCACGGCCCCGATGCCCAGCCCCACCGCCAGACCTGGGGAGAGAGGCAGGGGCAGAGGGCTGCTGCCGGGGGGCCAGGCCGAGGGGGGGGTGAGCCTTGTGCTAGGGAAGGGGCTGCACACACCCCAGTGCAGGCACCCAGCCAGACGCTCCCAGACGCTGGCACTCCCACGCAGAGCCGGCCCACCCCCTCCAGCAGGGGGCAGGAGGGAGACCAGCCCCGCCCACCCCCGGTGCTAGCTAGCTCCACGTCCCCGGGCTCTCGCCCTACCTCCGAAGCTGGCGAGCCGGCCGACGCGCGATGTGGGCACCGTCCTCTCCCGGGCTCGGGCGCTCAGCTGGCAGGAAGAGCAGAGGGGCAAGGCTGACGGGGGCAGGGTGTCCAATGGGGAGAGTGCGGAGAGGGAGGGGCTCCCTTCCCAGCTCTGCCACTGTCCCTGCCTGGTGACCCTGAGGGCCATCCCAGCTCCACTTGGTGCCTCAGTTTCCTCTCCTCCCACCCTGTCAATCTGCAAGCTCCTCGCAGCGGGGGCGGGGTGCCTCTGGCTCAGTGTCCTAGGTCCCTGATCTCAGTGGAGGTCTACCGTAATGCACCTAATAGCGTGCTACCGTAATGCACCTAATAACGCGCCTTAAGATCTGTGGGCAGAGAGAGCTTTCAACAGGACAAATATCTAGGATTTTAGGGTGTGCTGAGACCCCTTTAAGGGGAGCCAAGAGGAGTTGCCTTCCCCCCCACACACACCTCTTTAGGCTGTCCTGGACCAACAGCCTAACGAAAAAGCTCCCTGCCTGCTTTGGCCAGACAGCACGCCCTCCTTCCACCTGTCTGTCTCTGCGGCCCCCCCCACTGGGCCTCTGCCAATCCCTCCTCACCTTCTGCCTCGGGGCCCGGGTCGGCTCCGCAGAGCCGATCTTCTGCCTGGCCTCGCGGGCTCTGCGGATGTCATCAGCCGTCAGGGCTGCCAACGCCCTGTCTCGGTGGAACAGTCGCCTTTGAGTGAGGTCAGGGCAGACGGAACCGTGGGAGCCAAGGCACGCCACAGGCTGGGCGAGAGGAACCAGCCGACCAGAAACCCTCGCAGCTGTGGGAAGTCCCCCTGATGGAGAGGCATTGGAACACTTGTGAGGGGTCCTCAGTGGACCCGATGTGCCGCTCTCTCTTGGGACAAGCTGATGAGGGGCCCGGACTTCTGCCTGGAACAGGAGAATCAGAGAATGCGTCTGCAGGTGCATCCAGGCATGCACGAGTGCAGAGGTACAGAAATGGGGTGGGTGGATGGACGGACAGAGGCAGGATGGATGGAAGGACGGACAGATGGAGTGGTATGGAGATGGGGTGGATGGATGGACGGAGGCAGGACGGATGGAAGGACGGACAGGTGGAGCAGTACGGAGATGGGGTGGGTGGAGGGATGGAGGCAGGATGGATGGAAGGACGGACAGGTGGAGCGGTACAGAGATGGGGTGGGTGGACGGACAGAGGCAGGATGGATGGAAGGACGGACAGATGGAGTGGTATGGAGATGGGGTGGATGGATGGACGGAGGCAGGACGGATGGAAGGACGGACAGGTGGAGCAGTACGGAGATGGGGTGGGTGGAGGGATGGAGGCAGGATGGATGGAAGGACGGACAGGTGGAGCGGTACAGAGTTGGGATGGGTGGATGGATGGAGGCAGGACGGATGGAAGGACGGACAGGTGGAGCGCTACGGAGATGGGCAGAGCCTTGCACACATACCCGCATCTGCCTCAGTACCAATGAGCGGCAGATGTGGTACCCGTGGGTATCGGTGGATTTGCAGGGCTCTGGAGACGGGGCGGGTGGACGGACGGGGCAGGTGCACAGAGAAGGGGCGGAAGGACGGCCACGGACGGACGGGGGACAGACTGTGCCAGGGAGCCGCTCACCTTGGTGCTGGCTGGCAGGGAGCTGAGCCGGGAGCTCGGTGCCCAGGTCTGGGGGAGCCCGCGTGGCCTCTCTGCCAGCACCTCGCCCACCCGGCCCGCACCACGCAGGGCTCCGCGCAGCTCCGGCCACATGGCTGCGCCTGCAGGGGGCACAGCGATAGGGCAGGGTCAGGCACCCACCCCCGGATCGGGGCCCGGCCCCTCCCCCACCCACAGGCAACCTCCACCAGTCACAGGGTAACCCCAAGGCCCCCCACAGGGTCCCCCCCCAAGCCCCTCCCCCCCCCACAGGGCCCCTCCCCCCAAGGGCCCCTCCTCCACCCGCAGGACACGCCCCCCCCAGGGCCCCTCCCCCCAAGGGCCCCTCCTCCACCCGCAGGGCAGGCCCCCCCAACCCCTCCCCCACCCATAGGGCCCCTCCCCCCCGCAGGACACGCCCCCCACAGGGTCCCTCTCCCCAAGTGCCCCTCCCCCACCCGCAGGACACGCCCCCTAAGCCCCTCCCCCACCCACGGGGTCGATCTCGGTTCTCACCCATGTTCGCCCCACGCCGGCCTCTGACACCACCTCCGCTTCCGGGTTCAGAGGCGCCCCGCCCCCTCCGCCCAGGAGGAGCCAATCAGAGACCGGCCCGGCGTGGCTAACGGCAGGACAGCCAATGGGAGGAGTGAGGAGGGAACGTGGCCCCGCCTCCTGCTGGGCTCCGGGAGCGCTCACGTGTGCAGGGGGCGGGCCAGCGCAGGCGCAGTGCGCGCTCAGCGAGCCCAGGCTCTGTGCTCGCCGGCGCGCTGCACGTTCATTGCACGGGGATATGTTCATTGCACGCTCTCCGGTTCGTTGCACACTTACTAGCCCAGTGCACACCAATCACACTCACCAAGGTTCATTGCACACTCACTAGCCCAGTGCACACCAATCACACTCACCCAGGTTCATTGCACACTCACTATTCCAGTGCACACCAATCACACTCACCCAGGTTCGTTACACACTCACTATCCTAGTGCACACCAATCACACTCACCCAGGTTCATTGCACACTCACTATTCCAGTGCACACCAATCACACTCACCCAGGTTCGTTACACACTCGCTATCCTAGTGCACACCAATCACACTCACCCAGGTTCGTTGCACGCTCGCTATCCTAGTGCACACCAATCCCACACACTCCAGTTCATTGCACACTTACTAGCCCAGTGCACACCAATCACACTCACCCAGGTTCGTTGCACGCTCACTATTCTAGTGCACACCAATCCCACACACCCCGGTTCATTGCACACTCACTGGATGATTGTACAACAATCCCACACACCCCAGTTCATTGCACATTCACTAGCTGATTGCACACCAATCTCGCACACCTTGGTTCATTGCACACTGGCTGGCCCATTGCTTGCTTCTCCAGCTCATTGTTCACTCTATAACTGTGCTACCGCTGGATCCCCGCTCAGCCCGGAGCCCGTGGCAGGATTCAGGCTGGATGCAGAACTGGGCTGTCTGTGATTCTGGTCCCAGGGCTCCCCGGCACAGAGCCTCGTGGCTTGGGTTCAAAGGTTAAAAACAACAATTATCTTCTCAAGGCGTTTTGGGGTGAATGGGCCAATTGGGGAGACCAAGGACTCCCTGTCCCCCCTTCTCAGGTGACCTCTGCAGAGACTGTGCATTACCCTGCAGCAAAGCCAGGGCCACCCTGTCCGCACACTGGACTCCGGGACAAGGAGGACTCAGAGGAGGCGAGACCCCCCATCCCAGGCTACCTGAGCAAAGGTAGAATCCCCATTAGCTGTGAGGTCCATTGATGGCTGTTAGCCGGGATCTGAGACTGAGCACCAGGGGCAGAGGGATCACCTGATAATTGCCTTGTTCTGTTCACTCCCTGTGACCCACCGGGCATTGGCCACTGTGGGCAGAGAGGACACAGCTGGATGAACCTTGCTCGACTGAGCATTTTGGATTGAGTCCAGTAGAGGGCAGTGTGCACACACAGAGCACAGGGCTCAGCCCCCTCCAGCAGGGGGCGGCAGGAGGACAGGGACACACACACACACACACAACGGGACTCAGCCTCTCCAGCAGGGGGCTGCAGGAGGACAGGGACACACCTACACACACACAACGGGACTCAGCCTCTCCAGCAGGGGGCGGCAGGAGGACAGGGACACGGACACACACACACACAACGGGACTCAGCCTCTCCAGCAGGGGGCAGCAGGACAGGGACACACACACACACACGCAGAGCCCCCTCTAGCAGGGATCAGAGGACACACACACACGCACAAGCACAGCCCCTGCAGCAGGGATCAGAGGACACACACACACACATGCACAGCCCCTGCAGCAGGGATCAGAGGACACACACACACACATGCACAGCCCCTGCAGCAGGGATCAGAGGACACACACACACGCACGCACATGCACAGCCCCTGCAGCAGGGATCAGAGGACACACACACACACACGCACAGCCCCTGCAGCAGGGATCAGAGGACACACACACACGCACGCACAAGCACAGCCCCTGCAGCAGGGATCAGAGGACACACACACACACACGCACAGCCCCTGCAGCAGGGATCAGAGGACACACACACGCACACACATGCACAGCCCCTGCAGCAGGGATCAGAGGGGACACACACACACACACACACGGGGAGGCAGACAAAGCTGCCCATCTCCTCTGAAGCCCTCAAAGCATTTTACAGGCCGCAAGGGCCAGTCCCGCGAGCCGGGGGCTGGAGTGAAGGAGGCTGGCAGCCCGGGCCATGAACCCAAGGGCACAGACCCAGCGAGAGACCAAACAGTCTCTGCACGTCCCCCGGGTGCAAGCCGGAGTGAGCCAGACACAGCGAACGAGCCCTGTCCCTTGCGCATGGAGAGCGGAATTCAGCAATCTAGTACGTGTGTGTGTCTGTCTGTCTGTCCAAGTGTCCCCTGATCCCTGCTGGAGGGGCTGAGTGTGTGTGTGTGTATCCGTTATGTCCTCTGATCCCTGCTGTGTGTGTGTGTGTATTCTCTGATCCCTGCTAGAAGGGCTCTGTGTGTGTGTGTGTGTGTGTGTGTGTGTCCCCTCTGATCCGTGCTGCAGGAGCTGTGTGTGTGTGTCCTCTGATCCCTGCTGCAGGGGCTGTGCGTGTGTGTGTGTGTGTGTCCTCTGATCCCTGCTGCAGGGGCTGTGCGTGTGTGTGCGTGTGTGTGTGTCCCCTCTGATCCCTGCTGCAGGGGCTATGCGTGAGTGAGCGTGTGTGTGTGTGTGTGTCCTCTGATCCCTGCTGCAGGGGCTGTGCATGTGTGTGTGTGTGTGTGTGTGTGTGTGTGTGTGTCCTCTGATCCCTGCTCAGACCCAGATTTATTGCATCCCTTCATTCCAGATGCTGGGAATTAAGACACAATTAACCTCCCCCCCCCACACACACACAGACAGCAGAGCTCAAGCTCGCCAGCAGGCGGATGGAGATGCGCGCGCATACACACACACACACACACTCTCTCTCTCTCTCCAGCATTTCCTACTAAGAAGGAGGCTTAAGGCTGTTGGAGCAGGGACAAGCTGAGGACGGTCAAAGAGGCTTCACATCCGGTGAGCAGGAGAATTTAGGGCTTGGAATAAATGTGAAGCAAAACCTCCGATCCCTTGCCCCAGGGGTCGGGGCAGAGAAGCCAACTTCAAAGATCATGTCAGAACCCAGGCGTCCTGACCCCCAGCCCTTGCTCTACCCACTAGCCCTCACTCCCTTCCCAGAGCTGGGGACAGGAGTCCTGGCTTTCCCTCCCAGCTCTACCCACCGGGCCCCGCTCCCCAGCGAGAGCCAGGGAGGAAAGGCAGGAGACATCCCGAGAAAGAACACGGCACACGAGCTGGGGGCCTGCGGGCGCTGCAGGCTGTTCTGCACCCCACCAGGGCGAGCAACATCCTCATCTCAGAAAACGAAACCCAGGCCGCCTGAGGGAGAGCCGGGAGTCCAGGCACTGGGACTAGAGAGGCCTCAGGCAGCGTACGACTCACTAGCCACAGTGAAAAGGAGAAGGCAGAAGGGGCCAAGACGGCAGGGCCAATTCTGGGACGTTGTCACAGGTCTCGTGGGATTTGGGGGCTTGGATCCCTGATTCCAGGTGTCGGGGTTAAAACCTGCCCCTTTGAAGGCAACCAGCTTTTGGTCCCTGTGATGTAGTGTCAGTACCTTGCTGGTCGCTATGCTAGGGCTGTGGGTGACCCCTACTGGCCAGTGTCCGGAGCACTGCCCAGCAGGTGGGCTGCCTAAGACCCAACCGGTCTGACCGGTTGAGGGCAGCCAGGGAACTAGGAAGTGAGGGTTGGGGGAAGGGGCAGTCTTGGGCTGGAATCATGAAGGAACCAGTCTAAGGAGGGGTCTGGAATCTAGGGACCCAGGGACCCATCTCAAGGGGTCTGAGGCATCCTGGCCCAGACTCCGTTAGACACATCACGTCTATGCTGGGCTGTATCCGGGAGAAGCAATAACCCCTCTCTGTTCTACTGGCGGGTGGAGTCTGTTCTTGCTGCTACGGGGCTGCAGGATCGGAGGAACCCCAACCCGTCGTCACAGTCTTTCAGAAGGACTTAGGACAGTCGCAGGAATGAGCGCTGAAGGTGGTACCAGTGTTCCCTGTAGGCTGGGCGCTTGTGCGGCCACCGTTAGGTGATGTGTTGCTACGGGTGGTGCACGTCTGCCCATGCCTCGGTGCACATAGAAAAAAATTATTCTGCACACGTATGGAACACATTAGAGGGAACATTGGATGGTCCCCAAAGGTCGAGAAATGAGTCGGCAAATCAACAGGCCCCACATAACAATAAACAGGTGTTTTAAACATGGCGATCTGGGCGCCCGTCCCACGACAGGTGGGAGCCTGTTGTGGGGTAAAAAGCACCTGAAGATTTGGGGGGTGTGATTTGTCAAATATCCACCCCAGGGTTTGAAACGGAATCTCGTGATTTCGGGGTGAGAGTCTGGAGCACTGGGGGCTGGCGACACCGGCAGGGCAGGGGGCGAAGCAGGAACTGGGAAAACACGGGTGGAGCAATTGTGCCCTGTTGTGATCGGCAGGGAGGGCGCGGGCCCGAGCCCCAGGGAACTCTGCTGCCGTTTCAGGGCTGTGGCCTGGTTTCTCATCTCACGCCCCCGCTTTGCTTGGGAAACAGTTCGTCTCCCATCCTGGGCTATGCTAGGACCCAGCTGCTCTCCTTCCTTGTGTCTGGCCCCTTGGCTGGGCCTGGGCTACAGGGGATCTCGAATACCCACCTAGCTCTGTGTATGTTGTGTCTGGGCATACGTGTTGTCTGTGCGTCTCCGGGTGTGTTGGGTGTCTGCACGGCTTGACGTGCTAGCTGTGTGTTGTGTCTGTTTGTGCGTCTGTGTTATCACAGTGTTGTGTGTCTGTTTGCATCTTTGCGTCTCCGGGTGTGTTGGGTGTCTGCATGGCATGGCGTCTGTGTGTTCTGTCTCTGTGTTTGTGCAGTCAGTCTGGGTGTTGTCGATGTGTCTCTGTGCTGTGCGTGTCAGTGTTTGTTTGTGTTGTCTCTACCTGTATGCCTCTGGGTTATGTCCATGTTTGTGGTACGTATATCTGTGTTTGTGTCATCTCTGTGTTTATGTGTGTCTTTGTTATTTCTGTGTGGGTATGTTGTGGGTGCTTGCTTTGTGGTGTCTCAGTTTCTATGTGTTGTTGGTGTTCTGTGTGACTTCTCTCTGTGTTGTGTGTTGTCTCTGTGTCTGTGTGTTGGGTGTGTGAGTCTCTCTGTGTTGTGTCCCTGAACTGCTCAGACCTTGCATCCCCGTTCAATCCCAAACCGTGTTTCCCAGCAGCCAGGATCAGCGCCCAGGCCTGCCCCTGCCCCTGCCCCACAGCTGGGGGGCCAGGACCCCTTGCTGCACGTCTGTGGCATGCCTGGCTCTAGCTGTGATCTGCAGCGCTGGGCCAGACCCGGTGGGCTCTGCGTGGGAACGACGCCCAAGGGAGAAGCAGGTGGAAGCCAGGCAGAGTGGCTGGGGGCAGGCCCGGCAGCCCAGATGGGCCTAGTGGGGCAGGCAGGGCTGGGGGTCCCCGGAGCGATGGGCAGGCGATACTGGTCTGACCTACCAGCGCAGGGGACTGCTGTGGCGTCTGGCCAGAGGGGAAGCTGGAAACCAGGCCGGGGCCAGCCGAGAACCCGGAGCACGTCCGGTCCTTGCTGCAGCAGGGAATCCCCGTCAAGTCACTTCCAGTTTCTCGGCTCCAAAGTGGGTTCAGGGGGACGGGAGCCAGGGCTCTTTGTGGGGGGTCAGGGTGTCTAGTGGTTAGAACAGAAGGGCTGGGAGCCAGGACTCCTTGGCTCCGGGAGGGGAGTGGGGCTAATGGTGAGAGCAGGGTGCTTGGAGTCAGGACTCCTGGGTTCCAGTGATTAGAACCCAGGAGCGGGGTCTAGTGGTTAGAGCAGGGGTGCTAGGAGCCCTGAGTTCCTGGCTTTACTACTGACTCCCTGTGGCACCATGGGCAAGCCGGGGCCCCCTGCTGTGATGTGGGGTGAGAGTTGAGCAGGGGGGGTCTCTCCGAGCTGGGGGGGGACAGGACTAGACCTGACCAGGAGGCGGGGAGACCTGCCACCGGGGCCAAGAAGCCCAGCTACTGGTGGTACCGAGTACTGTCTGCCTGCCCCAGCTGGACCTCCTAGCATTGATCTTCCCCTCTTGCTTTCTGGAGCCAGATCAGTGAAGCCGTCGCTTGGCTCCTCTCCGGCCTTCTGGCCTTTGAACCGGAGAGCGGGTCAGTCCCAAAATAACCGGCAAGCCCGCATTAAACATAAGCTGTACATCAAACCGTGCCAGGGTCTGCGCTGAGCCACTAGGCTCCCGGAGCCCAGAAACTGACGAACAGGGCTGTCAATTTCACTGCCTCTCTGTGCGACATCACACACCCTGGGATTTCCCCCGCTCCCAGGGAGGCCTGCCCTGCCCTGTGGCAACAGCCGGTTTTTAAACAGCCAGACACATTTCTCCAGCTCACGCCCCCCTCCCGGCCCCGAATCACCCCTCCAGGCGACACCAGGACGCAAACCGCGCGTGGCGAAGCCCCAGGTGTGTGCCGAAAGCCGCTGACACTGGAACGGAGCCTTTCCTGGTCTCACCAGCGTGGCCCCCGTGAACGGGCTTGTTGTGCAAGAGGGAGTCAGGGTCTGTGCCCCTTTGGTGGCATTTTGTGCCAGGCTCTGTGCTCCTTTGGTGGCATCCCTCGGCCGCCACGAGGACAGCGCCCAGGTAAACCGCTCAGGCCGGCGTGTGCCAGCCATGGGCGCACTGTGAAAGGGGCCTGCGGGCAGCGATTGTCCTGGTCCAGGCTGACCTGCCGCTCCATGACTAACCCGCCAGATGGAGCGTCCGCAGCAGCTCCCGTTCCTTCTCCCGCTGTCCCTCCACCAGCCGCGGGGAAGAAGGCAGCTGGGGGGGAAGGGTGACAGCATCACTCAAGGCGGTACCTGGGGCCTGGGATACTTCCCAGGCTGATGTGGGACAATTCAGCTGGAACCTGAGACACATTCTCCAGGCTTCTCTCGTGTCCGTCGCTCGGGAGATTTGTTTCCTGAATTTCCCCTGTGGCATAAGCACGAGCAGATGAGACTGAGGCCTGTGACTGTCGCAGGCCGGCCGCTGCTGGGGCAGAGATACTCACGTTGGGTCGGATTTCTCTTGGGGACGGAGGGGCCGAGGTCTCTCTAAACTGTGCTGCTGTGTGGTTGGGGACAGGGGGACCAGGCAGCGCCCGGAGCCGGGGGCGGGTGCTTGCGTAGAGAATTAGGGTGATGAGTCATATGATTCACCCTGGCTCAGGACCACACCGCGCTAGGTGCTGGACAAACACAAGGCTGGTTCCCTCCCTGACAGTCTGGGGAAACAAACAGACGTAAACATGGGATTAACAGTTAAACAGAACCAAGGCGGACGGGAGTTTGCAGGACTGGGAATTCAGGATGTTTGGGTTACAGTCAATAACTCCCCCGCTTGGGTCTGTAACTTGCTCCGTGCGCCAGGTTCAAGGAGCCGGGGGACAGAGGCTCGGAGCTTGAGGGCAGGATCCAGGCCTAGGGGAAGGCAGATCTTGGCCCCAAGCACTGGAATCTGGCATGAGCTGGCGGAGCAACCTCCTGGCTGGTTTTGAAGAGGTGAGGCCTAGCGGTTAGTGCACAGCACAGCCAGGACTCCTGGGTTCTCCCCCCAGCTCTAGGAGGGGAGTGGGGACTAGTGGTTAGAGGGTTGGGGGCTGGGAGTCAGGACTCCTGGGTTCTCCCCGCAGCTCTAGGAGGGGAGTGGGGACTAGTGGTTAGAGGGTTGGGGGCGGGGAGCCAGGACTCCTGGGTTCTCCCCACAGCTCTAGGAGGGGAGTGGGGACTAGTGGTTAGAGGGTTGGGGGCGGGGAGCCAGGACTCCTGGGTTCTCCCCGCAGCTCTAGGAGGGGAGTGGGGACTAGTGGTTAGAGGGTTGGGGGCTGGGAGTCAGGACTCCTGGGTTCTCCCCGCAGCTCTAGGAGGGGAGTGGGGACTAGTGGTTAGAGGGTTGGGGGCGGGGAGCCAGGACTCCTGGGTTCTCCCCGCAACTCTAGGAGGGGAATGGGGACTAGTGGTTAGAGAGTTGGGGGCGGGGAGCCAGGACTCCTGGGTTCCTGCCCTGGCTCGAGAGAGGCAATCGAGTCCAGGCAAAGTTCCACATTTCACTCCTAAGCGTGCCCCCCCCCCCCCCACGCTGCCAGGTTCCTTTTAAACTGGGTTTGCTTCCCCTTTCGCCCGCCCGCGCTGCTGGCTGCACAGCCCACATAAAACATCCTGGGCAGCGGGAAAAGTGAGACAGAGCGCTGGCAAATTCCCCCCGCCAGCCGGGAAGAGAGACGCCCCCCCCCCCATGAGTGACGGGAAGCTTGGGAGGGTCACTTGCCAGGCTGGAAAGGAAACACACCTGGTGCGCAGCGATGCCGCTCTCTGTTCAACTGCCCCGCAGTCAGCAGGCCTGGGGTCTGTTCTGCCCAGGGACTATGACCTCCCAGTGGCTGGAGGTCATGTCCAGGGGAGAGGTGGGGCAGGGGAGTGGTTAGAGCACAGCGTGGGGCGCCCGGATGCCTGGGTTCTCTGCTCTGTTAAGGGAGGGAAGTGGTGTCTCATGGCAAGTGCACAGAACTGGCTGTCAGGACTCCTGGGTTCCACGCCAGCTCTGGGAGGGGAGTGGGGTCTAGTGGTTAGAGAAGAAATGGGAGCTGGGGGCCAGGCGCTGCAGAGACCCAGTGGGGATCAGGGGGGCCAGGTGCTGCACAGACCCAGTGGGGATCGGGGGGGCCAGGCACTGCCCAGACCCAGTGGGGATCGGGGGGGGGGGCCAGGCGCTGCACAGACCCAGGGGGGCCAGGTGCTGCCCAGACCCAGTGGGAATCAGGGGGGGCCAGGCACTGCCCAGACCCAGTGGGAATCAGGGGGGGTCAGGCACTGCCCAGACCCAGTGGGAATCAGGGGGGGCCAGGCACTGCCCAGACCCAGTGGGAATCAGGGGGGGTCAGGCACTGCCCAGACCCAGTGGGAATCAGGGGGGGCCAGGCACTGCCCAGACCCAGTGGGGATCGGGGGGGGCCAGGCACTGCCCAGACCCAGTGGGGATCGGGGGGGGGCCAGGCACTGCCCAGACCCAGTGGGGATCGGGGGGGGCCAGGCACTGCCCAGACCCAGTGGGGATCAGGGGGGGCCAGGCACTGCCCAGACCCAGTGGGGATCGGGGGGGGGGCCAGGCACTGCCCAGACCCAGTGGGGATCGGGGGGGGCCAGGCACTGCCCAGACCCAGTGGGGATCGGGGGGGGGCCAGGCACTGCCCAGACCCAGTGGGGATCAGGGGGGGCCAGGCACTGCCCAGACCCAGTGGGGATCAGGGGGGCCAGGCGCTGCACAGACCCAGGGGGGATCAGGGGGGCCAGGCGCTGCACAGACCCAGGGGGGCCAGGTGCTGTGGGAATCAGGGGGGGCCAGGCACTGCACAGACCCAGTGGGGATCGGGGGGAGGGAGGGCAGGCGCTGCACAGACTCAGTGGGGGATCGGGGGGGCCAGGCGCTGCCCAGACCCAGTGGGGATCAGGGGGGGCCAGGCGCTGCCCAGACCCAGTGGGGATCAGGGCTAAACCCTCCCCCCACGGAGCTGTTGTTATTTGGGGAAACTGAGGCTGCCGGTGGGGGCAGGGTCCCAGCCCTGCCAGCTCCGCGGAGGGGGGTGCCCAGTGTTCCGGGTGGGTGCTGTGGGTGTCATGGAAAATTCCTGGCCAGCTGGCTCGGTTGCTTGGCAACCCCCGGCGTCGCCCCCTCCCTCCGCCTCCCCCCCCGCTGCCAGGGGGCGGCTCAGGCAGCGCCGCGAGCCATGAAGCAGCGGGACGGGAGCCGCGCCCGGGTAGGTGCACGCGGGGCGGAGATGGGGGGGGGCTCCAGCCGGGCACGCCCCCCCCGCAGGGAGAGGACCCAGGCGTCCCCCCCCCCCATAGAGAAAGGACCCAGGTGTCCGGCGGCCACGCTCCCCCCCGTGAGTTGTTTCCGGCCGGCGCTGCTCTTTGTCCGGGGGGGGGGATCAGACCCCCCCCCTTGTCTGACCGCTCAGCAGCCCATGGGGGGGGGCCCTGGCCGTTCAGCTCTGCGCCCCTCGGGGCGGGTTGCGCAGCGAGCGCTGAGCGGGGCGGGGGACTTCGCCTCCGACCTCGGGGGGAGCGCTTCGGGCTGGGGGGGGCAGCAAACATCCCCCCCCGCACACACAGCGACTGCCCCTCCCCCGCCAGCTCCGCCCCACGAAAGCTGAGGAGGGATCGACCCGCCACAGCCAGCATGGGAACTAGGGAGCCCAGCCTCTGCTCCAACCACTAGGCCCCACTCCCCTCCGGAGCTGCGGAGAAGCCACGAGTCCTGGCTCCCTTCCCCCCCTCTGGAACCAGGCCTCCAAGGGGCAGGGAGCAAAGGCCCCCTTGCTGGGTCCCACCCTCCGCTGGGTGCCCCTGTGCCCTCACTGGTCAGAGCGGGTGCTGGGCCGGGGCAGGCCAATGGGCGGTGGAGGGAGAGGTGTGGGCCCCTCTAGCCCCCATGCTCCACCAGCGACATAAACAACCCGCTGCCCCCCTGTGCCTGGCCTCTGCCCCATGGCCAACATGCTGAGCCCCCAGCTGGCAGGTCCTAGCTGCGGCTTTCTGGGCAGCCAGGTGCTCAGAGGGCTGCCGGCTCAGTGGGGCGTGAATGAGGAAGGAGCGGGGGTGCCTAGTGATTCAGAGCAGGATGCCTGGGTTCCTATGGGGCGGTGCGGAGCCTCGCAGCGGTCAGGGCGAGGCTGGTGACAGGGCATCGTTTGCAGCTAGCTAATCAGCAGCGTTATCCCCGCTTTGCCAGGGGGAAACTGAGTCACAGAGCAAGGTCATGCAAGGAGCCGGGGCAGACCCAGATCTCCTGGGTTCTGTCCCATCACCTCCACCGCAGGGCCAGCCTCCCCAGGCCATGGGTTCGGCCTACGGCAGCTTGTCAAAGGGTGGCCCTGCTGCGTGCCTCAGTTTCCCCACCTGTTGCACTTGGGCGATGCTCCCTGTGGCACAGGTGGCTCAGAAGCTCTCGGGAACAGGAAAGGGGCTGGCAGCCTGGATGCCGCCCCCGCGTACAGAGCAGACAAACCTGTGGGGGTAGAAACACTGGCACGCCCCAGCCTCCGCTTCCCATGACAAGTCTCTGACTCTGGGCCCTGCCCTGATGCCACCCAGGCGGGGGGGCGGGGTTGCGCAGGCAGGTGCTGGGGAATTACTTCCCCGGCAGCTTGGGATGTGGACTGGAGATCCAGTGAAGACTGGCTTCCCGGGGGTTCTCTAAAAGCTGCTTTCCCAGGTAAGTGAGACCCAGCCGTGTAGCTGTTTGGGAGAGCGTGAGGGGGCACCTTGATAGTATCCTAAATTTGGGCTGCCATTGGGCCAGGCGCTGCCCAGACCCCGGCCGAGATCGGGGCCCCATCGGGCCAGGCGCTGCCCAGACCCCAGCTGAGATCGGGGCCCCATCGGGCCAGGCGCTGCCCAGACCCCAGCTGAGATCGGGGCCCCATCGGGCCAGGCGCTGCCCAGACTCCAGCTGAGATCGGGGCCCCATCGGGCCAGGCGCTGCCCAGACCCCAGGCGAGATCAAGTTGGGCCGGGCGCTACCCAGACCCCAGCTGAGATCGGGGCCCCATCGGGCCAGGCGCTGCCCAGACCCCGGCCGAGATCGGGGCCCCATCGGGCCAGGCGCTGCCCAGACCCCGGCCGAGATCGGGGCCCCATCGGGCCAGGCGCTGCCCAGACCCCGGCCGATATCGGGGCCCCATCGGCCCAGGCACTGAACCCTCTCAGAGCTACAAAGAGCAAGTTGTTCTCCCCATGTCCCTGCTGGGAGCTGGGACATGGGGGAGATGCAGGGAGTTGCCCAGGGCTGACCCTCCATCAGTGGCAGAGCCAGCAGTGCCGACTCCAGTCCTGTGCCCTCACTTCTGGCCCAGGCTCTCCTGTGTCTGCAGCCAGGCCAACCTGTCCCCGATCACCCCCCCCCCCCCCCCCCCGGCTTTGCTGTGGCTTGACGCTCCCCACAGCCGCACCTCTCTGCCGCCTCGCGCAGAGTCAGCAAGAAACCGCAAGGCGCTTGGGATGGAAAATGTGCGTCAGGCCGGGGCGGGGGAGCTCTCGGCGCTCAGCCCGGGCTGCTGCGGACGCGTTTCTATTTAAAGGGGGACGCTGGGGCAGCGGGAGCTGCTTTGGTCCCTGGCTGCAGCGCACGCTGGGCTGTCTGCTTGAGAAACCCCCGGAGGAATCCAGGAGTCCTGGCCCCTCTCCCGGGGCCTGCCCTGGCTTGGACCTCCCACAGGTGCCTGGAGCCGATGGTGACGGAGCAGGGGCTGGGGGAGGAGGCGAGGGGCCGGCCTGACGCCTGCCCCTGACCAGAGGGGCCAGCATGGGAGCCGATCTCAGCAGCTCCGTAGGCAGCTGGTGCCAGCATTAGCTGGCGTCATTAGCCCGGGAGCAGCCTCTGCCCTGGGTGAAAGTCCACGTGCGGGGGGCTGGGGACTCCGGCTGTGCCAAGCAGAGGTGGCTGTACAGCCAGCGTGTGGGTGTGGGGCTGCGCCTGTCACAACCCTCCATGCCCTGTGGCTCCGGGCGCCGGCGGCGGGCAGACCCCGAGGAGGGCCGGTGCAGAGAGGGCTGCAGGGAGGCTGCCCGCGGGGGGTGGGCCTGGCCGAGGAGCTAGACCATAACTGGGGTCAGACTGATCCCACTTGTATGCCATGCTTGTGGGGGGCAGGGAGCCGGGGACCTGGTTCTGGGAAGGGAGTGGGGACTAGTGGTTGCTGCAAAGGAGTTAGGGGGAGGAGTCACCCCCTTTTTTGTTCTTTCTCCAGCTCTGCCACTGGCATGCTGGGTGACCTTGGGTACATCCCCTAGCGCCTCAGTTTCCCCATCCGTAATGTGGGGAGAACTAACCTTATGGGGCAGGGAGGGTCTCTCAGTTAGGGTCTGGGGCCCAGATCGCGGCGGTGCCCAGCCCGATGGGCCCTGGTCTCAGCCAGGACTGATCTCAGTTGGGACTTTCACCTGTCCCCCCCGCTCACACTCCGGGTGACACCGTGGTGCCGGCTGCACAGGCCCTGCCGCAGGGACCCGGGCGCTGACCCCGCCTCCTTGTTTCTCTCTAGGCCAAGGCGTGGAAGAAACTCAAGACCATGGTCCACTGGTCGCCCTTCGTTGTGTCCTTCAAGAAGCGCTACCCCTGGGTGCAGTTGGCCGGCCATGCGGGTGAGGGGCCGCGGGCAGGGGAAGCCGTGAGGGGAGGGGCCGGCAGCAGCCTCCGTGGCTCTGCGGGGGAGGGACGGGGGGACCATCCCCTCTGGCCGCGGGGCGCCGACGGCGCCGTGTGTCCTGTGGGCACCGGCCGGGCGCCCCTCTCAGCAGCTGCCCCCTTCTGCCCCCGCAGGGAACTTCAGAGCCGGGGCCTACGGGCGGGTGCTGAAGAAGTTCTGCGCGCGGGAGCAGTGGTGTCTGCAGTGCCTCATGCAGGACTCGCTGCGCCCCCACGTGCCCGCCTACTTCGGGCCGGCCCAGCAGGACGGCGAGAGCTACAACCAGATGGAGGATCTGCTGGCCGGCTTCGAGGCGCCCTCCATCATGGACTGCAAGATGGGGGTCAGGTGGGAGCCCGGCGGCAGGGCAGGGGCGGGCTGACTCAGCGAGGGGCAGCAGGCGGTTAGAACCCAGCCCCCCTGCTCTACCCACTAGCCCCCACTCCCTTCCCAGAGAGGGAACCCAGGAGTCCTGGCAACCAGCCCCCCAGCTCTGACCACTAGCCCCCACTCCCGTCTCAGAGAGGGAACCCAGGTGTGCTAGCCCCCAGCAGCCCGGGTCTAGGTGTGGGGTGACCCCCCGCTGAGCCTCGCTCTGCCCCACAGGACGTACCTGGAGGAGGAGCTGCGGGAGGCCCGCCAGCAGCCCCGGCTGCGCCACGATATGTACGAGAAGATGGTGGCGGTGAACCCGGGGGCCCCCACGCCCGAGGAGCATGCCCAGCGCGCCGTGCTCAAGCCCCGCTACATGCAGTGGAGGGAGTCGCTCAGCTCCACGGCCACGCTGGGCTTCCGCATCGAGGGCATCAAGGTGGGGCTGAGGGCGGGGTCACATCTGGCAGGGGGAAGAGCAGGCCTGACTGGGGGCGGGGTCACATCTGGAAGGGGGAGTGGCAGGCCTGTTTGGGGGCGGGGTCACACATCTGACGGGGAAGAGCAGGCCTGACTGGGGGCGGGGTCACACATCTGGCAGGGGAAGGAGCAGGCCTGGCAGGGAATGCGGTCACATCTGGGTGATAGGTAGCAGGCTTGGCAGTTGGGTCGGGCCCACCTCTGGGAGGGAAAGCCAGCCTGGGGGTGCCTCGTCTGGGGAGGGGGATCCACTCTGGCTGGGGCACACGGGTCGTGCTCTGCCCGGGCAGACGGGTCTCTGTGTCCCCAGAAAGCCGACGGCACCTGCAGCACCAACTTCAAGGAGACGCGGCTGCCGGAGCAGGTGGTTGAGGCTCTGGCCGACTTCGTGGCTGGCGACAGAACCATCTTGGTGAGAACCTGGGCTCCCTGTCGGTGCCACTGGTCCCGGCTGGGGGGGCAGTTGGCTCTTTGCTGCTGCGATGCAGCCACCTCTGGGGTGGGATGCAGCAGCTGGCCGAAATCTGTGGGGCTTTTGTTCAACCATTGGCCTCCTTGTGTGGCCCTGGGGCCAGTCCTGCCTGTCAGGGGAGAGCGCCCCCTGCTGAGCCCCCCACTTCCTGCCCTGCAGCACCCCCTCACTGCCAGGGGAGAGCACCCCTGCCCCACAGTGCCCCCTAGTGCAACCCTGACTTCCAGGTGAGAGCGCCCCCTAGTGCCACCCTGCCTGCCAGGGAGAGCGCCCCCTGCCAAGTCTCCACCCCACTTCCTGGCTCACAGAGCCCCCTAGTGCTGCTCTGGGGTCAGATCTTCCTGCCTGGGAAGAGCACCCCCTGCTGCTTGCTGCAGCACAGCACCCCCTACTGAACTGCCCCATAGCACCTCCTAGTGTTACCCCTGGGCCAGCCTGGCCAGGGAAGAGCGCCCCCTGCTGGGCTCCCCATCTGCTCCCTGCAGCAATGGGGCCCTGGGGCCAGCCCCGCCTGCCAGGCAAGGGTGCCCCTGTTGGATTGCCAGCGCCAGCTGCGTTCCCCTCCCGGCCAGAGCCCAGACGGGCTAGATCCCACTGGCACGCCGGGCAGATCCCGCAGCACCCTGGCACCCTGCTGGCCTCACCCCCTGCCTCCCCTCCCTCCCCAGAGAAGCTACCTGGGCCGCTTGGAGGAGCTGCGGGCGGCGCTGGAGCAGTCGGAGTTCTTCAAGACCCACGAGGCAGGTTCTGGCTCGGTGTGGGGCTGGGGGAGGTTCTCTGTGCCAACCCCAGGGCATGCGCACCAGGACACGGGGTCTGTGCTGCTGCCCACACGTGGCTGGGGCCTGGCAGCCCTGGGTCTCTGGGAAGGACATTGGTCTCCTGCGGCCACATGGTGATGCGCCTGGAGGGGCTGGGTTCCAGAGCGCCCTCCTCCTATGGCTCCCAGTCGCTGCTCTAACCACTAGGCACCCCTCCCCTCCCTGAGCGGGGACAGAACCCCGGCGTCCTGCGCCCAGCCCCACACTCACAGAGCTCTGTTTGCCCCCCCGGCAGGTGGTGGGGAGTTCTCTGCTCTTCGTCCACGACCAGACGGGGCTGGCCAAGGTCTGGATGATCGACTTCGGCAAGACGGTGCCGCTGGCCGGGGGGCAGACGCTGACGCACCGGCTGCCGTGGGTGGAGGGGAACCGGGAGGACGGCTACCTCTGGGGGCTGGACAATCTCATCGCCATCTTCAGCACCATGGCGCAGGAGTGAGCCGGGCGCCCGCGGACACCCCGGACCGGCTCTGGGCAGCGGGCGGGCCCTGCCTGCCTAGTCTGTAAACAGCCAGACACGCTAGCGGGCCGGCTTGGATTGGGGGGCCCCCCACGCCCCAGCCGGCTGCTTTGGGATGGGCACGGCAGCTCCCGGCAGCTCTGCCCTCGGGGAGGGCACCTCGGCCGGGAGAGCAGCACCCGTCACGCGCACCTCGAGGGACCCGTTTTACAGGGCGAGGCAACCCCGGAGACACGGGCGCTGGCCGGCAGATACCAGCGCTTCGGAGGGCAGCGGCTCAGCGATCCCGAGCGCCGGGCCCCGGCAGCAACCAGCCAGAACTGAACCAAAGGTGGCTCCTCTGGGCCCCCTCCCCTTCCGCTCAGGTTCATTTCTCAAGGTCGAGGTCTCCCAGCCCCTGATCCCTGCCAGCTTGTGTCAAAGGCCTCCCCACCAGTGATGGGAGGGGAAACTGAGGCACAGAGGCTCACGTAGGACTGGAACCCAGGACTTGGTCCCCTACATGCTACACTGGAAGCGGCCCAGCGCCTTGGGGGCGTACCTAGAACTGGTAGTGGAGCCCCCCTGCAAACTGCTGCACCCCGGAGCCCCTGCGGGCAGACCAGGACCCAGCCGTCAGCCCCTTCTCTGTTATTTATAAACCCTTCTGGCTCATTTCTTGGCATGGGGCTCGCCCCCCCCCCCCCCAGAGGGGAAGGGGTGCTGGGCCAAGGGACCACGGCAAAGGCTCTGGGGCAGGAGCCTGTCACAATAAACAGACCCTGCCCATGGTAGAAAGCAAACAGCCTCTGTCTTTATTGTGCGTGTGCGGGATGTGGTTAAAGTTCCCGAGTTAGGGGGATGACAGCAGCTGTAGAGAGCTGAGACTGTAGGGCCGGGAGCCCCCAGACCCCGGCCGAGATCAGGGCCCGTCGGGCCGGGCGCCCCCCAGACCCCGGCCGAGATCAGGGCCCGTCGGGCCGGGCGCCCCCCAGACCCCGGCCGAGATCAGGGCCCGTCGGGCCAGGCGCCACCCAGACCCCGGCCGAGATCAGGGCCCGTCGGGCCGGGCGCCCCCCAGACCCCGGCCGAGATCAGGGCCCGTCGGGCCGGGTGCCCCCCAGACCCCGGCCGAGATCAGGGCCAGTCGGGCCGGGCGCCCCCCAGACCCCGGCCGAGATCAGGGCCCGTCGGGCCAGGTGCCACCCAGACCCCGGCCGAGATCAGGGCCCGTCGGGCCGGGCGCCCCCCAGACCCCGGCCGAGATCAGGGCCCGTCGGGCCGGGCGCCCCCCAGACCCCGGCCGAGATCAGGGCCCGTCGGGCCGGGCGCCCCCCAGACCCCGGCCGAGATCAGGGCCCGTCGGGCCGGGCGCCCCCCAGACCGCGGCCGAGATCAGGGCCCGTCGGGCCGGGCGCCCCCAGACCCCGGCCGAGATCAGGGCCCGTCGGGCCGGGCGCCCCCCAGACCCCGGCCGAGATCAGGGCCCGTCGGGCCGGGCGCCCCCCAGACCCCGGCCGAGATCAGGGCCCGTCGGGCCGGGCGCCCCCCAGACCCCGGCCGAGATCAGGGCCCGTCGGGCCGGGCGCCACCCAGACCCCGGCCGAGATCAGGGCCCGTCGGGCCGGGCGCCCCCCAGACCCCGGCCGAGATCAGGGCCCGTCGGGCCGGGCGCCACCCAGACCCCGGCCGAGATCAGGGCCCGTCGGGCCGGGCGCCACCCAGACCCCGGCCGAGATCAGGGCCCATCGGGCCGGGCGCCACCCAGACCCCGGCCGAGATCAGGGCCCGTCGGGCCGTCTGTGGCCCAGCCACTGGAGTCCAGGCACTGCCCAGACCGGGGCAGTTGGGGGTGGCATCGGGACAAGCTCATAACCCCAAGAGCTGCCCGGGAGTGGGGCTGAGATCCGTGCCCCGAGATCCAGTCCCAGCTCTCAAGAACTACCACTGGAGGGGGCAGAGGGTAGACAGGAAGCGCAAAGTTATTTTCACAGCCAGCCGCAAGTACCTGCCGTTTCCTGGCGCTGCAGCCCCGCACCGGGGAATCTGGGACATCTGAAAATGTGTCACTGAGTGGGAGAGGGGCAGTTCCTCCAGGAAGGACCGAAAATAGCCGTCCCTCTCCCACGGCGCAGCACTTCCTGTGGCACAGGAGGAAGAGGCCACATCCATCACTTTAAACCAGTGACCCTCTCCTCAGTGGGGCTGAATATTGTACCTCCTGCCCCTCCCCATGCCCAGCTCGAGGCCCATTTTGCAGAGGGGAAACAGAGGCAGAGCCAGGCCCCGAGCCCAGTTCAGGGCTCCACCCACTAGGCCCCGCTGCCCGTCGTGGCATGGGCAGGCCCCAGGGCGTTTGCAGCAGGTGGGCACGTGTACAGATTCCTTGCCCAGTGCTCCTACTGCCCCACCGCAGGGGGGAGCTGGGCCAGGGGGCTCTCTGTGGTGCTGGGGTACAGCAGCACGGTCCTGCCGCAGAGCCCGGCTCTCACGCCGCCAGCGGGCACCACGTACACCTTGCCATCCCCCGCTCGCTTGGGGCAGAAGTCCGTCAGCTGGGCGTTGCTCTCGTGCGCCTGCTGGTAGCGCCACAGCTGGGGGCGCCAGCTCTTGCCCTGCTTGGCGAGCAGGTAGATCTCCGCCACGTGCTCCGGGCTGGGCGGGGGGGAGGCTGGGCCGGGGCGGAAGAGGCCGGAGATCTCCCCGTCCTCCTGGCAGGCTGGGCAGAGGGCGCTGGCCTGGAGGCCCAGCAGGACTCCTGACGGGGGAGAGGAACTTGTCAGTTTCATGCTGGGAACCCAGACGTGGGTGTCCTGTCGGAGCAGCCAGCCGCAAGTAACTGCCGTTTCCTGGTGCTGCAGCCCCCTACGGGGATCTGGGACACTTAGGGGTCGCGGGGGCAGGCAGCATCCAAGTCAGGCCCCCTGTGAACTCTGCGGGCTGGCCCCATGCCCGGCCACCAGCCGCCCCCTGGTGGTGAGCCTTGGATGTGTAGCCAGGCCAACTCACCTGCGTGGCTTCGTTCTCCCTGCGCCCAGGAAGCTCCCCTAGGAGCTGGTCTTTCCCCCCAGCGGCTGGGCAGCCCCAGCCGAGAAACAGGGGGCACCAGGCTCTTCCAGGGAGGCAGCTGGGGTGGCATCGGGACAAGCTCACAACCCCGAGAGCAGCCCGGGAGTGAGGGGTCTGAGCCCTGCGCACCAGAGTCCAGGGGCTGTTCCCGCAGGGGCCAGGCGTCCCCCGGGGGCTGGGCCCTACCTGAGACCACGGCCCAGTGGGCTTTGAAGCCGCGCCTCCGGCAGGGCTCGTGGTTGGAGTCCTCGTCGTAGCTGGGACGGCTGTTAAGGTTTGCCAAGGGAACCGCGGCAAGTGGGCCGGTGAGGAAGGGGCACGCAGGGAGAGCAGGCTGCCCCGGCTCTGGGCCCCCGGCTCCTGCCCGCCCCGCCTGGGCACGCATGGCAGCACAAGCAGGCGAGGAGACGCTAAACCCCTCTGACCGGAGAGGGGCTGTAGCTTGAAATCTGCTGTTGTCAGAACCTGCCCCCAACGGGCAGGGTGCAGGCAGGAGAAGGGGGCGGGGTGGGCAGGGGGGTGTATTTAACTGCCAGGAGAGCGAAACGCACTTGCTCCCCATTCAACCTCCCCCGCCCCCACAGCCAGGAAGAGGAGACGAACGACATGGTGGCCACGTCCCACCCCAGAAGCAGCTGCATCTGCCTTTAAAATGACACCACCGGGCCTGCTCTCCGGGGGGATTTGAACCCCACCAGTCCCACCCACCCGTGCAAGCTGCGGTTCGGATACCAGCACAGATGGGGCATCGCCGGGGACACACCCGCCCTTCTCAAGGGAAGGATACGGCAGCAGAAGGGGGCAGCCAGCAGTCAGATGGCGAAGGATCCTTTCCTGGTTCTCTCCCTCCAGGCCTCCTGAGAGCAGCTCTGCCCGGCACGGGAACACCTCCTCGGCCAGCTGGGCCATGTCAGCCGCTGGGAGAGGCAGGGACAGGAATTCAAGCTGCCCTCGGGCCCACCCAGGGGCGGCCCATCCATATAGGCGAAGTAGGCGGTCGCCTAGGGCGCCAAGTTAAATGGGGCGCCAAATGGTGGCGCCAGATCATTGAGGAGTTTGGAGGTGGAGGTGCCGATTGCATGGGTTGCCTAGGGCGCCAGCTGCTGGCAGCTAGTCTAGGGCCACCCCTGGGCCCACCCCTAGCTGCACGGCCCAAGCTTGGCTCAGGATCCCCGGCTTTCTGCTCCCCTAAGCAGCGCCCCAACGGCTCGCAAGGGAAACCCACCGCGGGGGATGTGATCTGACACGGGCAATGGCAATTTGATCTCCAAGGGCCGGTGACAAAGATCAAACACAAGCCCGGGCTGGGAGGTGAAGCTAAACCAATTCAGACAGGAAGCGGGCAGAGATCTATAATGGGGAGGGGAATTTGCGACTGGCAGGGTTGCGGTGGGGTCTGTCGCTGGAGCCGTTTAGACCCAGACAGGCTGGTGTTTGGAAAGATCAGCTTCATTCACCCAGGAGCAAATTCAGGGCAGGCCTGTGGCCCCTGTTCTACAGGAGCTGGGGCCAGCTGATCCTACCAGTCCCTGCGAGAATCAGAGAGAACGTACCACACTGTTACCCGGCACTGGGGCCTTCATCCAGGCTGGGGCCTGCATGCGGGAGCCTTGCCAAGGAGAGCCGGTGTTTTTCCCGACAAAGCCCCACCTCCTGCAGCCCCGGGATTCCAAGGGATCTTGTGCTTTCAAAGAAAGCAGAAGTGTCCAGGCAGGCTGGACAGTGAGGGCCCGAAAAGCGCCAAAGGGGAGTCCCCAGCCCTGAGGGCGTAGGAGAGTCTCACGATCTCTGCCCGAGGCCGGTGTTAGCCAGACGCGGCTCCCAGAGGGGCCTTCTGCCTCGGCCGGGAAATTAGCAGCCCGGCCGTGGGGATTTTCCCAACCAAGGCGCTTGCAAGTTTCCAAGCAAACGAACCTCACTGGAGGGCCAGAGCCAGGAGCCGCAGCCAGGCAGAAGGCAGGGCTCAGAGTAAAGGACAATTAGCTCATCGGATCTGACCTCCGGTCCAGCACAGGCTGTTACGCGGGCCCCAGCTTCCCTCCACCGAGCCCAAAGCAGCCCTTCCGGGAAGGCGGCCGGCTCCCAGCAACGTCTGAATTTCAGCATGGCGAGAGCAGAGCTCCCATGGCTCCCTGGGGCCCTCTCTCACATACCGGTGACGGGGCCCTCTGGGGACTGGACTTCCTCACCCAGTCGCAGCCCGGAACGGGCTTTGGAGAGTCCCTCCAGCGCCCAGCCCAGTGCAAAGCGCCTGCCGTGGGCGATTGTGACGACTGACCTGAGAACATTTCCCCTTGGGCGGTGTAGCCTCTCTCCAACGCTACCCGCAGGATCCTCTCCAGGGAGATGTCCTGGGACAGACCGAGGAGGGAGCCTGCCATCCACAGTGCCACCAGCCCGCACCTGGGGGGGGAGGGGGAGGGAGAAGAGACATTGCTGGGATCCCGGTCCCCAGGCTGAGCTGGATTCAAAGACAGGTAATTCTCTGCAGCACAGTCCACCCTGGAATGCTTCCCTGGGTCACCGTGTCCTTTGGCCTCCTCTCCCTCCCGTTCCCGGCCTCCCCACATTTCTCGCTTCCCCTTGGGGCTATGATATGATCTAATGGGAGCATCTGGCCACAGACACCAGCTCCTGGCGTCGTTCCTCCTCTCCAAGGTGCGAGGTACAACTCACGGAGGCTGCCACTCGCCCCCCCAAGCGGGGGCTAGGGGGAGCAGCCGCTTTGTCTAGGGATGCTTGCTCAAGGTGGAAGAGGCCAGACAGTTCTAAGGACTGCCCCCGAGTGGGACGTTACGTTTAGATCAACTCGTCAGACCTTGTGCTACCTCCTCATGCTCCTTTTCCCTCTGACACAGCGAGTCATGCTTCCCCGGCCTTTTGAACTCTCGCCCACTGCTGGAGCGGAGCTCCCCGTAAATATCCACACGGCTCCCTCCTCTTCCTCCTGAGCAGCGCTCTGGGAAATTCTCCTTTGCTGGGACACCTCCAAGACACCTCACGGAGATTAGACCGCCGCTGTGCGGAGACCCCTGGCCACTACACTGGCATGGTCTCCTGGTCTCCCATCACTCCGTGCTCTGTCTGTCTCCACGGACTGGCTCTATCTTAGCCCGAGATTGCACGGCTCTGGGGCAAGGATGGTCTTTTAGGATGTTTGTCCAGGACCCAGCCCAACAGGGGCCTAGTCCGTGGCTGGGAGTCCTAGGCGCTGACGTAACACAACTGGTGTGTAACAGCAGCCAGCTCCCTGCCAGCTCAGACTGGCCAGGCCTATGCTCCTCGCCCTGCCATGCTCACAGAACAGCTCTTGGCAACTTTTGGGGAGGGAGTAAATGCCAGACGGGGAAGCTGTGGCTCCATAGGACTGGGACCCCAAACCCCTCCCCTCTTCCTTTGCCCGTGGTTGCAATACTCACTGAGGTCCCTCTTGGATTAAGGAAGGCACCGGCTTGTTGTACAGAAGCCACTTTAAATGCCTGCTAAAGCTGAAAGAAAGACCCAAACAAGCTCTTACTGCCCGTTTGCCCCGCAGCCCCTCTTCCCCAATGTGGGCCCCTCCGCGTGACTAATGTGAAGATCATGTCTCCTCCTTTTGGGAGAACTAAGCAGAGTGCTGACTTCATCTGCTGCAGGGTTTGCGGCGGTCTCTGGGGTGGGATGTGGCCACTGTCGGCCGGCCACACAGCCACGCCCCACTATGGGACAGGAAGTGGCCCAAGGTCCTGTACCCTCTTGCCTGGCCAACTGAATTTAGGGAAGCAAAATGGAATGATCCGAATTAGGCCCTGGCCAGGACACTGGAGTTCAGCACAC
The DNA here is from genome assembly GCF_049634645.1 of Pelodiscus sinensis. Taxonomy (NCBI): domain Eukaryota; kingdom Metazoa; phylum Chordata; order Testudines; family Trionychidae; genus Pelodiscus; species Pelodiscus sinensis. Next base: position 7,416,576 of record NW_027465849.1, on the reverse strand, counting down.
CCGGGCTCTGGAGCAAAGAGCAGAGACCAGGCATGAACGTCTATGTCTCATTAGAGTTACGGGAACCTCCAGCAACACACCAATCTCTATGGCCATCCTGGGGAACTGGGGTCAGAGCTGAGCGATGCCTCCCCCTTCCCCTGCCCCACAGCGGCCCCTTGCGCTGCCGAGAGAGTGCCCCTCTGCTGAGCCCCGGCCCTGCTCCCTGCCCCACAATGCCCCCTTGCGCTGCCGAGAGAGTGCCCCTCTGCTGAGCCCCGGCCCTGCTCCCTGCCCCACAATGCCCCCTTGCGCTGCCGAGAGAGTGCCCCTCTGCCGAGCCCTAGACCCGCTCCCTGCAGCACGGGCACCCCTGGCGCTGGGAATACCAAGCGGGTCGCCCACCCAGGCCCGGCGCGGCTCAGCAGGCGAGACTGGCGGGACCCAGCCCGGGGGGGTGACCGGGCGGGGCCCCACCTGGCTGTCCTGCGGCTCAGCAGCTCCCGGACGTCGTCTCTGCCCCCGGGCGCGGGGGCCGCTCGCTCCAGGGCCGCCTTGAAGAACTTGGCCTTGTCGACCCCGCACACGGGCAGGGACTGAGCAGGGGGGGGCAGCGGGGGAGGCGGCGGGGGAGGGGGCAAGGCAGGGCCGGGCTGGGGGGTGGGGGGAGGGCCCTGGTGGGGGGTTAGAGTGGGTGGGGGAGGGGCAGGCACCCCACCCCTATGGGCCATCCCCGCCCTGGCTGGGGGCAGCAGGAGGTCAAAGGGCGCAGACTAGGCCAGGGGTCAGAGGTCAGTTGGCGGGCGGGGGGAGGGGGCGTGGCTTGGAGGGGTCAGGGGTCGCCACCGGGGGCGGTGTCAGGTGCCCCCCCAAGAAGGCGATGGCGGGACAGGTCTGCGGTCGGACGAGTCTAGTCACGTGGTTGGACACCCGCTTCCTTTGTGTCTCCCCTTCCTTCCGGGGCGCGCGCCAAAGGCCGCCAATCAGCAGAGCCACAGCGGCTACTGACAGCTGCTCTCAGCCAATGGCCGTTCAGGGGGCGGGAGTTACCTTGCCGACCACCCGGCTTAGGCGGGCGAGCCACGCTCGCCCCCTGCGGATTGGTCCCTTTCCAGGCGCGCGGCACGGCCGGGATTGGCTCCCAGGCCCGGGGCCGACGTCCTTTCATTGGCCGGGGCTGGCAGGGCGCGCTTTTGGATAGGCTGGTGAGGCCGAGGCTGCTTGGTGCTGATTGGCCCACGCGGACGGCGCTCTCGGCGCGGCTCGTGTGGCGGCGGCGGGCGGCCTGGGCCTGCGGACTCCATCGGGCTCCATCGGTGAGCGGCCGCGGCGGGGCCGGGCCATCGGGCCGCGGGGTCGGGAGCCGGGGCCGGGCCCGGCCTGGGCAGCCCGGTATTGGCGGGGGAGGGGGCGGTATTGGCGGGGGAGGGGGCGTTTTCCGAGGGGGTGGGGTTCCCGGGGGGGGGGTGGTCTCTACATCCGGGTCTCTCCCGGGCGCAGAGCCACGTGCTGGCTCCCCTCCCCCCAGGGTGGGCGCCCTAGCTCCCTGGGGGCGGGGCTGTCGTACAGTGGGGGGCGGGGCTGCCCTGCTGACCCGCCCCCCCATGGTGAGGTCATGACCCCAGACGCGGCCCTGGCTCTCTGTGTGTGCTGGCTGGGCCAGGCAGGAGTGAGCGAGCGGGTGTGTGGGGGGCGTTACCCGCGCATCACACCCCTCCGCAGGGGGGTGGGGGGGGCGTTACCCGCGCATCACACCCCTCCGCAGGGGGGTGGGGGGGGCGTTACCCGCGCATCACACCCCTCCGCAGGGGGGTGGGGGGGGGCGTTACCCGCGCATCACACCCCTCCGCAGGGGGGTGGGGGGGGCGTTACCCGCGCATCACACCCCTGTGCAAGCTCTGACCTGCTGGGATCCCACTGCTCCAGCTACTGGATGGGCACCATGGGGATCTCCTGGGGGCCATGACCCCTGGAGCCAAACCCCCCCCACCCCCGCCCATCATGGGGCTGCTGTGGCCTGGGGAACCACATCGCCATGGCTCGGGTGTGTCCGTTGACTGTCTCTTCTCCTTAGACCCCGTGGTTGCGAAGCACTTAGGATGGCTGTCCCGGAAACCCGCCCCAATCACACCATCTACATCAACAACCTCAACGAGAAGATCAAGAAGGATGGTGAGCCAACTCCCGCGGGCGTTCCTGGCCTGGGCTGGCCGTGTGGGTGGGCTGAGGGGTTGGTACCCACGGCGCGTACTTCGGAGGAGGCAGGGGCTCTAATCCCTGGCCGTCCCCGGTGCCATCTGGCTGAGGAGGACTGACCCCCTCTCTTTGGTGTGGCAGGTGTGCACCGGAGTTGCTTGCTTTGCCCCAGCTCCGCTGTGTGCACAGCTCCTCGTGGCGGTCGAGCGGTGTCTGTCCGATCCGTGTGCCTAACTGTGTGCCTCTCCCCTAGAGCTGAAGAAATCTCTCTACGCCATCTTCTCGCAGTTTGGCCAGATCCTGGATATCCTGGTGTCTCGGAGTCTGAAGATGAGAGGCCAAGCCTTCGTCATCTTCAAGGAAATCAGCAGTGCCACAAATGCCTTAAGGTCTATGCAGGGGTTCCCCTTCTACGACAAGCCCATGGTAAGTGCTGCGTGCTGCCCCCCCTCCTGGGGAGGGAGCCAGTCTGGAGGGTGCTGTTGGAGTGGCCAGAGGTGCCGGTTGGCCGTGCTCCTCCTGATGAATGGTATCTCCCGCCAGAGGATCCAGTACGCCAAGTCAGACTCGGACATCATATCGAAAATGAAAGGCACCTATGTGGAGCGGGACCGCAAGCGGGAGAAGAGGAAGCCCAAAGGCCCGGAGACGCCCCCGGTCAAGAAGCAGATGCCTGGCACGACCGCGCCGGTGTCAGCTGCGGTGCAAGGAGCTGTCCCTGTAAGTAACACCAGCAGCTTCTCTGACTGGCTCAGTGGCTGGTTGGCAGGCGAAGCTAGGGCCATGGGGGAGCCTTTCCCTGTGCGGCCAGTGTGGTCTCAGGCTGTTCCCAGATGCAAAGGCTGCCGGCTGTGTTTGGCTTCTGCGGACAGCTGTGAGTGCCAGGGCTGCCAGCTCTCAAAGCCTCCAGGGCAGCTCTGCACCCAGGATCTTGCTGTGAAGCCAGGCCTCCCTCTCTCTTTCTCCTAGGGGATGCCACAAATGAACCAGGGCCCTCGCATGATGCACCACATGGCAGGCCAGCCGCCATATATGCCCCCTCCGGGCATGATCCCCCCACCTGGCATGACTCCGGGGGGTATGGCTCCTGGGGGAATGGCCCCTCAGCAGATGATGCCAGGCCAGATGCCGCCGACCCAGCAGGTGAGTACAACAGAGCACGGCTTGGGAGCCGCCCGGTCGGACCAGAGCTTCCTCCAGGCGTGGGGCTTGGGCCGTTCCCCTCCAAGACGCAGGCTGCGGTGGGCAGTGGAAGAGAGCTCGGAGGCTCGTGTGGGATGATCTCCGAGCCAGTTGCCCCTGCTGAGAAGCCGGGAGTGCTGAGGCCCGGAGGGCGCTGGTGCATGGAGATCGGGGGCACTTTCCCCTGGTAATGGGGGTGAGGAGGGGGCTGCCTTGGGCACTGCCCCTGCTGTGGGCGTCTGGCTGGCGCCGCCCTGCAGGGCTCCCGGCCTCACTCTGCTCTCTCCCCCTCAGCTCTCGGAGAACCCGCCCAACCACATCCTCTTCCTCACCAGCCTGCCGGAGGAGACCAACGAGCTCATGCTCTCCATGCTCTTCAATCAGTGAGTGCGGGGCCTGGGCCCTCTGGGCGTGCCGTGTGGGGCTACCCCCTGGGGGGGAGGTGTGGCTTGTGGGCACGGTGGGGGTACGAGAGCAATCCAGGGGTCTGTCCCTCTGATGGCCGGATCCTGCCCCCCAGGTTCCCGGGTTTCAAGGAGGTGCGGCTGGTGCCTGGCCGGCACGACATCGCCTTCGTGGAGTTCGATAACGAGGTGCAGGCTGGCGCTGCCCGTGACGCCCTCCAGGGCTTCAAGATCACGCAGAGCAACGCCATGAAGATTTCCTTCGCCAAGAAATGAAGCCCCCCGGGGCCCAGGACTGCTCCCCTCACCCCCAGTTAGTCTGTTCTCAACCAGCCCCCCTTTTTAAACCAGTTCCCTGGCAGGTAAGTCTGGCCGCAGGGCTGGCCGGTTTTCCAGCCCAAACTCCTTCCTTCCCCAGAGCCCCTTGTGCACCGTTTGGCCTGGCTGCCCCGAGCGGGTAAGTGACTCCGGAGCCGGCCTGTCTTCCCGTGCCTGCGAGGAGCCTGGAGCCAGCCCGTGCCCTGGTGGCTGCAATGGGTGGGGGGCGGCTAGGGGCAGCTAAACCTTCCTGAAGCATTGTACCCAGGGTCTGCTGTTCAGACATTGCACCTGGAGCTCCCTTTCCAATAAAAGCTCCCTTTGTCACCTCTCCACCGCCTTGCTCGTGTGTCCTTGGCTGGGCTCCAGGGGGGACCCCATGGGAGTCAGTTTCCTGAGCTGCAGCTCTCCGGGCGGAGCTTAAGAGTTACACTCAGCCTGGGGCGTGGGGATTACCCCACCAGTATCCCAGAAGTCTCTTGTGGTCGGCTTGTCTTGGCTGAGCAAATTGTCCCATCCTTACAACACAGCCTAGAGTGCCCCCCTGGCTGCATGGAGCATTGCATGCTGGGAGTTGTGGGGGGAGCTTGCCAGTGCTGTGCCCAGTGTCAGCAGCGCCCCCTGGTGGCCGGGGGGGGGGGGTCAACCTCATACACAGGTCCCCTTCAACAGTGACTTGGCTCCAAAGCTTGTTTGTCCCTTCCCGTGCTGCCCAGAGGAACCCTGGAGGGGTGGGGGGTAAGATGCTTCCCAACAGCCCCCTATAGGCAGGACACGCCCCTACCCCTCAGCACAGCTGGGCTGCGGTGCGGAAGGAGAATCCCACTGCTGCCACCAAGCAATGGGGGAGGGGGCTCCTGGATTCCCTCCACCATGGGGCTGAAGTGGGGGGAGAGGGGGAAGGAGTGCTTCCCTCTGACAGTGGCAGGGCCCAGCATTACCACCCCCTCCCTGGGCCTCAGCCTCTGAGCTGCGGGCTGGGGACAATGGGCCCAGTATGTTAGCCGACAGCCGGCCCCTGGTCCCTGCGTCATTGGCCGGCCTTACGCCCAGCTTTGAGTTTGTGGCACCAGCTGATTTTCAAAAGCGGCGCGGAAGGGTAGAGAGAACGTGACCCGGGGGCCTTGGCCGGATCCTCCCCTCAGGACCTGAGTGGCCTGAGGTGTGGGCGTAAAGACACCACCCAGCTGTGGATGTGCAGCCACCTCTGGGGTGGACAGGAGCAGCAGCCACAGAGGAAGTGGAGAGCCGTGGGGCTGGAGAAGGGCAGAGCCCCAGCCGGCCTCTGGGACGAGCACCTGGCAAGCTGGAGTTGTCACAAGGATGCGGTGGGAGGGGTAGACTTAAAATGTGGCACCATGGGGTGTAGAGTGCAGTGGTGTGAGCTGTTGATTGGCACCAGCGGGGGGACCCCTCGGCTGTGTGTGCTGGCAGCTGGGTGCTTGTGCAGCTGCTCAGCAAAGCTGCAGATGCCACCCGGCTAATGAGCAGAGCACCCACAGCTCGGAAAAAGAGGTGAGACCATCGCCTCCTGGGGCAACCACGGCTCAGAAGGGTGTCCCTAAGTGCCCGGCAAGGCGTGGCCCTGCCACGGCTCAGAAGGGTGTCCCTAAGTGCCCGGCAAGGCGTGGCCCTGCCACGGCTCAGAAGGGTGTCCCTAAGTGCCTGGCAAGGCGTGGCCCAGCCACGGCTCAGAAGGGTGTCCCTAAGTGCCCGGCAAGGCGTGGCCCTGCCACGGATGCTAGGGTGCCCTGTGGAATGCATCGGCACCTGCTCTGCAACGGCACAGCTGCTCCCACGGCCTCTGAAAAGGGCTCAGGGCGGCGACTAGAAGCGCAGCCGGGTCCGTCCGAGCCCGCAGCCTCTGCCGCCATGGCGAATGCCCGGGGCTGGGCCCAGGCCGCTCTGCTGTTCGCCCTGCTGGGGCTGTTCCATGGGGGCCCCCAGCTGGGCAAGCTGGCTGAGAAGAAGCTGTGCGCGGACGCGGACTGCAGCCGTAGGTGTCCAGCGGACGAGGCCGGGGGCAGGGCTGGGGGAGGTGGGGGCAGCGGACCTGGAGAGGGAAGGGGAGGGGGATGTAAGGGGGTGATGCTTAGGGGGTAACCGAGTAACCAGTTACCTGCTCCCCTTTCTGCTGGGGCGGGGGAGGGTTTGCTAAGGGCTGGGCTGGGGGGGGTAGCCTGGGGGGAAGGATCCTGGGTGGGGGGCAGCATAGTGACCCGCTTGTCCTCCCGCTGCCCCAGATCCCATCTCCATGGCGGTGGCGGTGCAGGATTACATCGCCCCCGACTGCCGCTTCCTCTCCATTCAGCGCGGGCAGGTCGTCTACGTCTTCTCCAAGCTGAAGGGCCGGGGCCGGCTGTTCTGGGGCGGCAGCGTGAGTGGCTGGGTGCCCCCCCCCTGTGGCTAGCGGGGGGGGGGGGGGGCATTCTCAGGGCCCGGGCTGGCTGGGTGGCTCAATGCAGAACCCTGAAAGTGGCTCCCGTTGCTCCACTGGGGCATCGGATCCTGGCATAAGAGCGGCCAGACTGGGTCAGCCCAGGGACCGGTCTGCCGATGCCAGAGGGAGGGAATGCAACAGGAAATCATCACATGATCCCTCCCCTGTCACCCATGTCCAGGCAAACATTCCTGTCCGTCCTGGTTAACAGCCATTGATTGACCTGCCCATGAACTGATCTAGCTCTTTTTTGAACCCTGTTAATGTCCTGGCCTTCACAACATCCTCTGGCAAGGAGTTCCACAGGTTCAGTTTCATGTCCTGGGGGGAGGGGAAGGAGAAAGCTGGAGGCGGGGCCTGACCTGACTTCCTAAGCCCATCACGGCCCCCATCACCGCTTCCTAGCTCAGCCCAGTGCCCTCTGGAGGAGGGGCAGCGGGGGCTGCTGTGGGTCTCGAGCCGTGGGGGGCTAGTCCCTGGAGGGTGGGGGGAGCTTGCCCTGTCTAGGCTGGAGCTCTCGGGTGGGAGGGCTGCTTGGAAGGAGGGGGGGGCCTTTGGTGCCCTGGCTGAGCCTCCCCATCTCCTCCCCTTAGGTGCAGGGGGATTATTACGGGGAGCACCCGGCCCGCCTGGGCTTCTTCCCCAGCAGCGTGGTGCAGGAGAGCCAGTACCTGAAGCCCGGCAAGGTGCAGGTCAAAACCGATGTGAGTAGCCAAGCCGGGGTGGTGCGGGGGAGAGGGGGCACTGCCCAGAGACCACGCAGAGTGGCTGGCCCTGGGGCTGGCTGGCCTTTGCTCTGTGGGCCAAGCCCCCACTGGGGCAGGCTCCCGGGTTCCTGGCTCCCAGCCCCCCCATTCCAGGCCCCCGAAACGGCTGCTTTCTGATGGCTCTAATCTCTTCCCTTCCAGCAATGGGATTTCTCCTGCCAGTGAGTCCTGCCTGGATCCTTGCCCAGGGAGGGGCAGGGCCGGGCACTCGGCCCGCACCGCGCTGCTGTCCTGGAGGCTGTGGCAACCCCCCCGCCCGGTTCCCTGCTCTGGTCCGGGGGCGGCTTCCCTGCTCCTGCCCCATGCCTGGGGGCCAGTGCGAAATAAACCCCCTATGCAGCAACCCTGCCGCCATCCTCCCCTGCTCTTGCTTCCTCCCCAGGGATCTCGGACCGAGGGGCGGCTGCTCCCAGCAGAGCTGGCCCAGCCCATGACTCTCGTCAAGTGAGCCCTGCTGGGTGGGGGGGACATAGCCCCCTGGGACGGGGGAGCGGTTCCCCCCAGTGTTGAGCTGTTCCCAGCCTGTCTGTCCTCACCTGGCCTCTGCTGCAGATGGGGCCGTCCCCCCCCAGAGCCCGGCTGGAAATAGCAATCTCATACAGCCTGCCCCAGATTCTCTCGGCTGCCCTGTGCTCCGTGTGCCACACGCCCTCCATGGGACATTGCCTCCCGGAGCTGAGGCTTGGGGAGGGGGGCAGCAGGGGAGGGGAGGGGGATTTCTGCCTTAGTGCCATGACCTCTGCTAGGGCGGGCAGGGTGTGGGATGGGCAACCGGGTGCTGAGTGGCAGCTAGTTTACCAGCTGTTCATGCCATCTAGGGCACATGCTCCCCTCCCCGGAGCAGGACCCAGTTCCAGCCCCGTCGTTCTCTGGCCCCCTGCTCTCAGCTGAGCTGCCCTGTGGCTCCCTCCTGGGGCCAGCACCGTGGCTGTGAGCAGAGAGGGGTGCCCTGGGGGTTCAGGGTGCCTGGCCCCGGCCCTGCCCTGCTGATTCGTTCCTGTGGGGTGCTGGGTTTGCCCAGTGCCTGGCATTGCAGCCCGGGCTGGCTGTGACCTTTCGGGGGGCTGCTCTCTGCAGACGCCAGGAGCTGGTTATTGGCAACCTGTGCCAAAGCTGCGCTGTGCCCCCCCCCCACGTCTTGGTGATGGAGGGGGCTTCCTGGCAGCTGGCTCCTGCTGTCGGCCCCCTGGCTGGGCGAGTGTGCGGCTCTCACCTGGCGACTCGGGGCAGCCCCCCCCCCGAAACGGGGGCTGCGGATTTATTGTACGTCTTAGGGCAGCGGCGAGGCGCTCAGCCAGCCGCCTGGTCCCCTTTGCCATGGGGGCTGCTGCGGGTCCCCCAAATCAGCCCCCTCTTTACCCAGCTGCTGTCCTGGCTGAGATCAGTCCCCCTTGTCTGTAGCAGGTCCTTTGATTGGGCCGCCCAGGCTCCAGGGTGACCCCCCCCCGTGGTTTCCGAGCTGTCTGGCAGCCAAGGGCAGGGGCTGTTTGTGGGAACTACAGAGGCACCGCGCGCTGGAGCCAGGGCCCTTTGACCCCGGCCTGCAATCACCCCGCTCCTCCGCCCTGTTTCCAATAACAGGCGGCGCTCGGCACCCGCCGCCTTCCTGTTTGCGCTCCCGGGGGCAGCGTGCAGCCCGGCTGGGCCCACACACACGGGGCTGGAGCAGGCCCTACCCCTGGGTCTCTGCAAAGAGGGGCCATTTCCTCCTATTGTGCAATGGGGTGGGGGGGGCAGCCTCCCCATTGGCTGGGGGGGCAGCCTCCCCATTGGCTGGGGGGGGGAGCATTGACAGATGGGCCCCCACAGCGCAACCAGCCACCTGGGCTATGTCATTTGGGGGCTCAGGGCCCACATGTGGGGGCAGGGAGTTTGGGGGCTCAGGGCCCACATGTGGGGGCAAGGAGTTTGGGGGCTCAGGCCACAGCAGGGCGCTATCGTGCCTGGCAGGGGCCCCCCTTAGCCTGGCTTTCCTTCTCTTTTCGCCACCCCCTCCCCCACGTGGAGGGCGTGGCCCCGGTCAGGCCCCGCCCTCCGGGGGCGCGGCTATGGAAATGAGCCGCGTTTATAAAGCGCCGAGCGGAGCGCACGCCTGCGGGTGCAGCGTTTGGAGCCGGGCGCGCCTGGCGCCACCGGTTCGAGTCCCCCGCCCCGCACCATGCCCCCCCAGGAGCTGCTGCCCGAGTGCCCGCTTGCGCCCCCGGTGCCCCCGCACCAGCCCCCGGCGGCCCCCCGCGCCGGGCTGGAGCTGCAGTGCGTGCTGCTGGGCGACGGGGCCGTGGGCAAGACCAGCCTGGCCGTGAGCTACAGCGCCAACGGGTACCCGGCGCGCTACGTGCCCACGGCGCTGGACCGCTTCTCGGGTAGGTCCCCTGGGGGGGCTCTAGGCGGGCTCCGCCGCCCCGCCAGGATTGGGACCCCCCCCTTGCTTCTCCTGGAGGGCTCCTGGGTTCTCCTAGCACTGGGAGGGGAGTGGGGGGTAGTGGTTACAGCCGGGGCTCCTGGGTTCTCTCCTAGCTCTGGGAGGGGAGTGGGGGGTAGTGGTTACAGCCGGGGCTCCTGGGTTCTCTCCTAGCACTGGGAGGGGAGTGGTTAGAGCCGGCGCTCCTGGTTCTCTCCTAGCACTGGGAGGGGAGTGGGGGGTAGTGGTTACAGCCGGGGCTCCTGGGTTCTCTCCTAGCACTGGGAGGCGAGTGGGGGGTAGTGGTTAGAGCCAGGGCTCCTGGTTCTCTCCTAGCCCTGGGAGGAGGGGAGTGCGGGGGAGTGGTTAGAGCCGGCGCTCCTGGGTTCTCTCCTAGCACTGGGAGGGGAGTGGGGAGGGGAGTGGGGGGTAGTGGTTAGAGCCGGCGCTCCTGGGTTCTCTCCTAGCACTGGGAGGGGAGTGGGGGGTAGTGGTTAGAGCCAGGGCTCCTGGGTTCTCTCCTAGCACTGGGAGGGGAGTGGGGGGTAGTGGTTACAGCCGGGGCTCCTGGGTTCTCTCCTAGCACTGGGAGGGGAGTGGGGGGTAGTGGTTACAGCCAGGGCTCTTGGGTTATCCTAGCCCTGGGAGGGCTGTGGAGGCTAGTGGTTAGGGCAGGGGGGCGGGTGCTCTCCCAGCAGCGTGACACCTGCTTGTGTGCAGCGGCACGCCCCTGGCGTGTGTGTGGTGGAGGGGGTCTGGCTACGGGGTGGCTACGGGGGTAACGGTCCCTTCGGTCTCCCCCTTGCAGCCGTGGTGCAGGTGGACAGCACCCCCGTGAGGCTGCACCTCTGTGACACAGCGGGGCAGGTAAGAGCCCAGCCGGCAGTGCCCCTTGCCCGGTGCCCAGCAGCCGCTCAGCCCCCTCGCTCAGCTCCCTCCCCGCCCCAGCCCGAGCCCAGAGCAGTGCAGGGCGAGGTGCCAGCCGTGCCCGGGTGGTTCCCTGGCAGCCTGCAGCTCCCTGCTCTGGGAGGAAGTGGGGTCTAGTAGTTAGAGCACTGGTGTGGGGGCGGGTTTCTACTTCCAGGTTCACTTGTGACCCTGAGCAAGGTGGTTCTCGCTCTGGGCCCCCATTCCCGTCCCCTGGGGACACCGGGGCGCCCCCGCCCCCCCCAGCATGGGGGCTGGGCAGGTGCGGGGGTGGCCAGTGGCGCTCACGGGGCTCTCTCCCTCCCAGGATGAGTTTGACCCGCTCCGGCGGCTGTGCTACCCCAAGGCGGACGTCTTCCTCCTCTGCTTCAGCGTGGTGGCCCCCACCTCCTTCGAGAATGTGGGGGAGCGGTGGGTGCCGGAGCTGCGCCGGTACTGCCCGGCCGTGCCCCTGCTGCTGGTGGGCACCCAGTGCGACTTGCGCCAGGACGCCCAGCTGCTCGTCCGCCTGGCCCGGCGCCAGGAGAAGCCGGTGCCCGAGCCGGCCGCCCGGGCGCTGGCCCAGAAAGTGGGGGCCGTGGGCTACCTAGAGTGCTCGGCGCTCACCCAGCAGAACCTCAAGGAGGTATTCGACACGGCCATCCTGGCGGGGCTGCGGCACGCCGAGACGCGGGGCCGGCGGGGCCGGGCCAGCCGGGTGCGGGCGCTCTCCAAGGCCTGGTGGAAGAAGTACGTCTGTGTGCGGTAGCCGGGACCGTGGGGCAGCCTGCCCCACGGCCACCCTCTGGCGCAGGCCCGCGGGGCGGAGAGCAAACGGCTGTCCAGGCGTGGAGGGAAGAGCCCCCGGGCCGCTGCTGACCGGCGTAGCCCCACAGCTGGCTGTGGGGTGCCCCGGAGCCTGGGCAAAGGGTGCTGAGGACTCTCGCCCCAAGGACTGGAGTGACATTGGGGAGGGGGGAGTCTCGGTGGCAAGCTGTGTGCAACGAATCCCTGTCCCCTGTGGGGGGCTGTGCCAGGCTCCAGGGCAGCTCCCCCCGCCACGTGTGTCATGGGCCCTGGGTGCCTCCCCCGTCCATGGCTGCACAGAGACCCCCGAGGTCCGAATTCAAAGCAGGGGCTGGTTCCGTGCTGGGGGGGCAGAATCTCACCCTGCAAGTGCCCCATGCAGGGCAGCCTGTCTCAGGGAGCCCTGAGGGCTGGATCCCTCCTTCGGTCAGTGTGGGGGGGGCTGGGAGAGCCGGCAGCCCCCCCCCCCATAGGAACGCCCCTTTGCGAGAGGGTTTGGATTTGCACAGGGCATGGCCCTGCTGGACTGGGATGCGGCAGAACCAGCCCCCCCCAAGTGTCCTGGTAACCCCCCCTCGCTGCGGGCTTTGTGGGGGACTGGCCAGGGTACGGGAGGGGCCCTGAACTGCACCCATCCTGCTTGTGCTGCAGGGGGCTCTGCCCCCCCATTTCCCTAGCTGGCCCCTCCCCTGCCAGGACATTGCTTGTGGGCGGTTGGAGCCAGCTGTGCCCGGGGCCTGGAGTTTCCCTCTGGGTGGGGGGAGCTGCACCTCACTTGCCCCCCCCTGCTGTTTTTGCACTAGTCTAAACCGTCTCTGGCCAAAAGGGGGGTTTCTCCCAGGGGTCCCCCCCACCCTGTTTCAGCCCCCTCCTGTGGCCTCTAGGTCTTCTGCACCAGCTATGCCCTCGCACCTCCAGCGCCCCTCCCCTTGGAGAACTGTGGGGGACCCCATGCTGGGTCTAGCTGGGCAGTGCCCCCCCCCCAGTCTGGGCTCTGTGGGGGTGGGGGGCTGCCTTCAAACAGCCAGCAAAGAGCAAAAAGGTGATTTTATCCCCTGGAGGGAGTGCAGGAACCAGGCTGCCTTCTGGGGGGAAGGGGGGGACTGATCTTTCTCCCCCCACCCAGCATGGTCCTTCCAGCTGGTGCTGGGGTGGGGGTGCGACTGAACTGCCCCTGGGCTCCTGGTTCCTGATCCCAGTGCACCAGGGGAGAGGGGGAGGTGTCCGTCCGTCTGTGCGTCCGTCTGTTCTTTAAAATGCCTGTAACCAATAAAATCTCTTTGCGTCGGGCAGGCGCTGTAGGAATTGCCCCCAGGAGCTGTTGTGGGGGGAGGGGGGGGGGTCTCACGTGTGGCTTGAAAGGGGCATTATGGGATGGGGTGCAAGCTGCTCCCCCAAGCCCAGTGGCCCCCGTGAGCGGGGCGCTGCCCAGACCTCCGCATGCAGCACCTGCTACACAGGCCGGGCGAGCCCCCCAAGCAGACCACAGAGCCTCAGCCCCACCCCACCCAGCGCCAGATGCGTGACCACTGTGGCCTTCACTGGCTCGGGTCCAAGGTTTGCCAAGAGCTGGGGGTGCTGTGGTTCTGGGCTCCCCCCCCCCGGCGTCCCTGCAGGTTAGAGCCGGCAGCTGCCTGTGTTTGCCCAGGGCGGGTGCCCGGGTAGAAAGGGCATTGCCCCTGGCTTTTGTATTATCCAGGGTGGGGGGGAGAGCCTCCTGGCTCCCAGCCTCCCCGCCCCCACTGTAACCACTAGCTCCCACTGCCAAACCAGAGCTGGGGGGAGAACACAGGAATCCTGGCGTCCAGCCCCTCCACTCTAACCACTAGCCCCCACTGCCCTCCCAGAGCGGGGGAGAGAACCCAGGAAACCTGACGCCCAGTCTGCTAGTCTCACCCCGGCCAGATCCCTTCTCTCAGCTCACTTCTAGTCGCGTGAGCCCACAGCTGGGGGGGCCCCAGGACCCAGTGCCAGGCTCAGCAGGACCAGCCAGCTGGCACCAGCATTCCAGAGATCCAGTGGGACTATGTCAGTGCCCACCTACTGCCAGCATCCCCTCGGGGAGGAGGGCCAGGTCTAGTGGTTAGAGCAGGGGGCAGGGCAGGACTCCTGAGTTCTCTCCTGGCTCTGGGAGGGAAGAGATGGCTCCCTGGGAGGGGGGGGGGGGCTTTTATTGTCCTTCCCCCACCGTGGTCCCTGCTGGAAGTTGTAGCTGGCTCTGCTCTTATCAGTGGCCCCAGCTCGCCCTGTCAACAGGGGAAGCTGAGCCCACAGCCCCAGATCTGCCTGTGGGGTGCCCCAGAGTCTGGGTGCTGGGGCCTCTCGTCCCAAGGTCAGGGATTGATGTAGGAGTGGCGGGGGGAATCTCTGAAGGAAGCCGTGTGCTGCCCGATGTGCCCCACCCCAGAGCTGGCTGCATCCCTCTACCAGGGCTGCTCCAACGCCTGGGCAAAGGGGCATCCCAAAGAGGAGAGAGGTAGCATGTGGGGGCTGTGATCTCCGGGAGGGGGGGCTGCTGGGAGCTGGGTGCTGCCCACCGTGCCCCACCCCAGAGCTGGCTGCATCTTGTTACAAGTTCGGGCTGTGGCACATAATGATCCGCCTCACAGGGGGCGGGGAACTCGGAAGCAGGGAATCCCCCACGGAAAATTCCCCTGTGGATAGATTTTCCGGGACTTTATACCCCCACGGTACTCCGCCCTGTCTCTGCCCCCTTGCTCAGCGCCCCCCATGGCTCTAGGGGCTCAGGAGCCTTTCCTGGAACTGGGAAGCTTGGATTCCGTGGGGCAAACCCCAGTTGCTTTTCGGAAAACAGGAATCCGGGCCACGAGGCTGGAAAAACCCTGCCTGGCTTGGCGCGGGGCCAGGATCGAACTGGAACGCTGCCAAAGGCCACCCGCTGCGGGTCTGACCCCAGCCCCTTAACCAGCATCAACTATGGGGAAAGCAAAGCAGCTGGCTCCCAGCAGCCCCTGCTCTCCCCACTGGCCCTCACTCCCCTCCCAGAGCCGGGGAGAGAACCCAGGAGTCCTGGCTCCCACCCCCCGTCTACCAGATGCCCGCTGGCTTCGATTTCCTGGACTGCAGGGAGCCATATGGGTGGATCCCTTCAACCCCCATTTCCCCCCTGGCCCGGGCCCAGCCCTGCCTCCCCCCAGGCTGTTCCAGGAACTGGCTGGCAGGGGTGTGGCTGCCCCCCCTTGGCACAGGGAGGGCGTGTTTGCTTGGCAGGTACAGGGAGTCCATGGTACAGCTGCTGCTACCTGCCGCGCCCAGCGGTCCTGCGCCTCCCCGCGGGGCAGGGCTTGTTGGGGCCTGTGGATAAGGGAAGGGGCCTGAGCTGGGGGTTCCCAGCACCCGGCCCATGCAGTGCCAGGGCAGAAGGGAATCGGGACTCCTAGGTTCTCTCCTGGCTCAGGGAGGAGAGTGGGGGCTAGTGGTTAGAGCCAGGAGTCCTGGGTTCTTCCCTAGCTTGGGGCTAAGCTGGTCTCTCTTGGAGGGGGCTCTGGCTGGACCCGCCCTCTGCTAAGTTCCTCATGGCTTCGCTGAGCCAGGCTTCTGTTGGGGGGGGGGGCTCTGCTCCCCAAGGCTCCTTGGAGCCATTAGCCCCAGGCGGGGAGGGGTTGCTGACTAGGGTCCTGTTGGGAACACTGCTGGGGGGGGGCAGATTTTCCAGCCTGGATCCTGAGTCAGGAGGTTCCCCAGATCAGAGCATCTGCCTGGGGCTGGAGGGGAGAGAGCCCAGGAGTTCTGCTCTGCCCACTAGGCCCACTGGACTCTCAGGGTGCAGCATTCCCTGTCCCACCCGGGCGGGGCGGGGGAAGGCAGGTGGGGTGTCCAGGGAGAACCAGCCCGGCGGTCCCTTTGCAGCTAGTGCACCCCCCCGCCCTTCCCAGCAAGTACACAGATGGGTGGGGGGTACAGGGCCCTGGTGAGACCCGGGAGGCTCCTCTGACCTGGGGCAGAGACCGCGCCCACACCATTGGGCTGCACCAAGGCAGCAGCAGGGGGAGATGGACCTTCCTTGTGCTCCCCCTGCCTGGCCCTTCATGCCAAGGGCCCGATCGAGGTGGCTGCTTCTCCTAGACACGTGCCAGCCGCCGCATCCTTAGCCCCATGGCACAGAAGCCAAGGAACCCAGGAGTCCTGGCTCGCAGCGTTCCTGCTCTAACCACTCGCCCACACTCCCCTTCCAGGGTTAGTGTCCTGGCGGAAAGGCCTCTCTCACGCTGAGTTACTCCTGCCTCTGTGCCAGTCTCTGCTTTGCAGGAGCCTCACTGCAGGTTTACACCTTCCCATGGAAATATCTCTTGATGGGGCAACGCGACGGTCCCCCCACGCCCCACCCCAGAGGTGAGCGCATCTCAGCGCTAGCTGCACAGTTCGGTTCAGTGTTCCTGTGCAGCTGTCACACAGCTCCTGCGGCTCAGATGGCCACGTGTCCCTGCTGTCTGAGAGATTCCTGCGCGCACAGCCGCTCCGCCCCAGAGGTGGCTGCATCTCAGTGCCCAGCAGGGCAAACTCTTGTTGCTACACTCAGAGGAGCTGGCTAGAGAGAGAGTCTGCGAGCAGCCAGGGAAGTCCTGGGTTCTAATTCTGCTATCCGTGCCAATCCCCCCCCTCCCTCCCCACAGACTCAGTTCTTGCTGTTGTTCTGTGCCTCAGTTTCCCCCTCTGGTATGCAACGGGTTCCCCCTCATTCTTGGCGTGGACTGATGTGGGGACCTGGGAGGTTCTGTGGAAATGCCAGGCCTGTGAGAGGCGCCCCATGCTGGGATTACAGAGAAAGCTGGACAAAATGGAAGTGGGTTTAATTCCTTGTTCCCCTCTTGGCACAGCAGGGCTTGCTCAGGACTGGTGTGGGGCACAGCCCGGGGAAGGGAGGTGATCCCCCCCCAGCAAAGCAATTTCACGTGTAGATCCATCTCGCCTCAGGGTGGCCCGGTTCACAATTGTTCTGGCCTGGTCTGGGAGAGTCTGTCCCAGGCCTTTCTAGGGGCTGCACCCAGTCACCCACCACGGGTTATTGACAAGGGCTGTAGGGGGAGGATGCAGATGTTACAGGACCAGCCTGTGGGGAAAAGGCTACACGCACTGCTCTGAACACTGTGTGTGACCGCCAGCTGCTCTAACCACTAGCCCCCACTCCCCTCCCAGAGCCAGGGAGGGAACCCAGGAGTCCTGGCCCCCAGCCCCTCTGCTCTAACCACTGGCCCCCACTCCCCTCCTAGAGCCAGGGAGGGAACCCGGGAGTCCCGGCCCCCAGCCCCTCTGCTCTAACCACTGGCCCCCACTCCCCTCCTAGAGCCAGGGAGGGAACCCGGGAGTCCCGGCCCCCAGCCCCTCTGCTCTAACCACTGGCCCCCACTCCCCTCCTAGAGCCAGGGAGGGAACCCGGGAGTCCCGGCCCCCAGCCCCTCTGCTCTAACCACTGACCCCCACTCCCCTCCTAGAGCCAGGGAGGGAACCCGGGAGTCCCGGCCCCCAGCCCCTCTGCTCTAACCACTGGCCCCCACTCCCCTCGCAGAGCCAGGGACAGCACCCAGGGGTCCCGGCCCCCAGCCCCTCTGCTCTAACCACTAGCCCCCACTCCCCTCGCAGAGCCAGGGACAGCACCCAGGGGTCCCGGCTCCGAGCCCCGCCCCTTTCACCGCCCACCACCAGCCTTTCCTCTAAGCCCCGCCCCCCGCCCCTGTCTGACGTCACGCGCACGCTGGCGTGGCCGCGCACGGACCCGGAAGCGCCTCCCCCGGCCGGGTCTCCGGGCGCTGCCATATTGGTGGATCCTGGGGGCCGCCATATCCCGCCGCGCGCCTCGGCCCCTGCCCCGCGCCGGCGCCAGCATGTCCGAGAGCTACGGTGAGGGCCGCGCGGGGGGGGCGAGCTGGGGGGGGTGCAGGCGCGGGGGGGGCGAGATGTGGGGGGGGTTGCAGGTGCGGGGGGGGCGAGCTGTGTGTGTGGGGGGGGTGCAGGCGAGCTGTGTGTGGGGGGGTGCAGACGCGGGGGGGGCGAGCTGTGTGTGGGGGGGTGCAGACGCGGGGGGGGCGAGCTGTGTGTGTGGGGGGGTGCAGGTGCGGGGGGGCGAGCTGTGTGGGGGGGTGCAGGTGCGGGGGGGGGCGAGCTGTGTGGGGGGGGTGCAGGCGCGGGGGGGGGCGAGCTGTGTGTGTGGAGGGGTGCAGACGCGGGGGGGCGAGCTGTGTGGGGGGGTGCAGGTGCGGGGGGGCGAGCTGTGTGGGGGGGTGCAGGTGCGGGGGGGCGAGCTGTGTGTGTGGAGGGGTGCAGGCGCGGGGGGGGCGAGCTGTGTGGGGGGGTGCAGGTGCGGGGGGGCGAGCTGTGTGTGTGTGGGGAGGGTGCAGACGCGGGGGGGCGAGCTGTGTGGGGGGGTGCAGGTGCGGGGGGGCGAGCTGTGTGTGTGGGGAGGGTGCAGGTGTGGAGGGTGCAGGCACGGGGCGGTCAGAGTGGCAAGCTGTGCGGGGGGGTGCAGGTGGGGGACTGTGGGGGGGCGAACTGTGTGTTTGCTAGGGGGTGCCGGGGTGGGGGGGGGCAGCTGTGAGGGGGACAGAGTGGCAAGCTGTGCGGGGGGCTGCAGGGGTGGGGGGTGCAGGTGGGGGGGGCCTGAGCTGTGTCCGGGGGTATTAATGCAAGGGGGGGTGCATGCCCTGCAGTTGGGTGCATTGAGGAGGGGCAGGAGGTGAGTTTGTGGGAGGTGGGGGGGAATTGGGGGGGGCGGTTGGGATTGGGTGTCACTGCAGGGAACAGGAGTCTCAGGAGTGGTGAGGACGGAGGTTGGAGTGGGGAGGGGAAGGGGGCACCTCTGGGGCAAAGCTGAGCCCCTGCGGACCCCCATCCCCCAGAAGGTGGTGCCAGGCGAGAGCTGGGGGATTTGCGAATCACGTTGGGTCGCGGCATCAGCGATTTTGTTCATCTGGGTCATGAGGAAGGAAAGTTTAACCCCCCTGCAGCAGGGCGATTTGGAGGACGGACTGTGGCTATGTAAGGACGTAGGACGGGAGGAAGCCGCTATTAGGAACGTGTACCGTGTGATGAGAACACACAGGGCGCCTCTATTAGGGAGAGAGCGAGATGGCCGCTAGCATTGAAGTGAAACCCCAGGGCCTTGTCCCTACGCAACGTGCAGTGCTGGAACGGCATGGGTGAAGTTAAACCAGCTAGTTACCGCTCTCCAAGCCCTGTAGAATTGATGCAGCTCCTCTAGACTGGCCCATTGCAGGATGGGAAGGGGCGGCTGCATTACTGCTACAGGTATAAGGCGAGTCGACGCTGCCAAGTTGGGTCCGTGTCGCTCCGTCACCATGGGAGGTGCAAAATTTGTGCCTGCGAGCTGCGGTCGGGCCGGCCCAAGCCCCGATGCTGTTGCTGTGGTGATGTCTAAGTTACAGTTGTGCGGTGTGTTGGTCCCAGGGTCACTGTGTGCCTGCAGAGGCTTGGGCTGGCGTTGCGCCTTCAGTATAGCAATCACCTTGTCCCAGCTGGCACCATACGAAGCTGGCTAGGCTTGGCCCTCGGACCTTCGCTGCGGGGCTGTTCAAGGATGGAGTTTATTTCAAATCATCTTGCTGGCAACTCGCCGGAGGATCTGGGGAAATCTCTCTCCGCTTGGTTTTCTTTGGGCCTGGCCCTGCACTTAATGTCTCTGGTTTCACTGGGCCCGCTGTTTACTCTGTACCGGCTGCTGCCTGTGTGGTGTGTTGTGCGGCACCCCGGCCACGTGACACAGGTGAACACACACCCACCGAGAGGCAGGTACCAGGGCTGAAAGTACTTTTGTGCTCCTGAAAGGTTTCAAGATAACGGAGTTCCCTTTGATCGTGGCAAAGGTTTTCTGTTTGCTGTGCCCACACTTCCCTGGGCCTGGTCCCGGGGTTTAAGATTAGGCGATAGGAAACCTAAAGCCCTTGATGCTTTCTGGGAAAGAACATCCAAAATATTTCCCTTGTACACGAGGTAACGCTGGGAACTGACTAACTGAAGGCCGATTGTTTGCTTGCCGGAGGAAGCCTTTCTCTCCGAGCTACATGGATCGCTAAGTTAAGGGAGGGTGACGTGTTCTCACCGCTGGCTGTTTCACATCATGGGGCAAGGTTTTGCTAAGAGATTTGCCATGGTTCAGAGAGGAAGTGTTGCTCTGGGGAAATCCTGTGCCTGGGGTTAGACTAGATTGCTTAGCCTGACCTCAGTGCAGGGGGTGGGCTGAGATGACTTACTGCAGTCCCTGCCAGGCTGCTGTATCTGATTCTGGGAGCCCAGCGGTCTCTCTTGGCCTCCAGCTCTCTGGCGTGGCCGGGAAACCAGTGAGAACACTTCTGCTTGCATTGCGAGGGCGTTTGGGATTCGATGCCCTCAGGTTGTGCAGAAGACTAGACGCTCAAAGGTGGATACATATGGTGGGTTGAGACCACGGCTGGTACGTTGTTCCACCGTTGGTCCACGTGGGGCATCTTGCACCTCCCTTCGAGCTGTCCAGGCTAACCACGGTGTTAAATATCGGTTAATTGAATAGTCGATTCACCTCATGAATTCTTATCAGTCATTTGACTATTCTATCATCCGTGTGCTCTGGCCCCATTCCTGAGGAACCCCTGCCACTGTGATGCTGCCTCTGTATCAGAGGCAGCAGCGCGGAGGGCCAGGCGGGAGCTGGTCCATGAGGGGAGCCAGTTTAAAAACCAGTTCCCCTTGCAGACTGGCTATTGCCGTGTGGTGCTGCCTCTGATACAGAGGCAACAGCGCAGGATGGCAGCAGCCCTTGTTGGGGGCGGAGAGGTAGTCTGAGTTTCTGGATCCACCACGAGCTGGAACTGAGCCAGCCTGCCTGCCCGGCTCCTAACACACTTCAAATGCAGAGCTGCAGCGGGGGTAGGTCCCACACCTGGTGCAAGCCAGGACTGAGCCAGGCTGCTGGCCAGCCTGCTAACAAATTTACTGGGGGGCGGGGAAATGCGTGTAGTCTACAGCATTCACCGATATGCTTTTGCTAATCGGTTAATCGACGGCATTCTTACATCCCTTCAAGGTGGGCCACGGGAGCCGTGGTCAGAGCTGACGTGGCCGTGCTCCTGTGCAAGAGCGCGAGTGGGGCGTGAAGCTGCCTCAATCCAGTATGCTGAGCCGAGTAAACAAGCAGCCTGAGACCAGACCCGGACTTGAGGGAGGGACTCGGGCTTGGTTCCCTGTTGTGTCGGAGACTCCCTCTGTGATGTTGAGCAAGCGTCTGCTCTACACCTCCAATTCCCCATCTGGAAAAGGCTTTTCTGCCAGCAGATGGGTGCCCAGAGACCCCAGTGCTGGGGCTGTCTGCGTCCCTGCGCTTCTCTCTCAAGGAGGGTGGGGTTCGCTGTGTTTTCCCCCCCAAACACCCTCTGAAATGAGCTTCCCAGAGGCGTGAAAGTTTAATGGCACCTGGGCATTTGGCCTGATGCTTTCAGGGGGCGGCTGCCCGGGGGCCAGGTCTGGACATGTCGGCCAAGGACTCTGGTCCTCTCCCGGCAGCGCAGGCGAGCTGGCTTTTCAGATCCCCTCTCTCGCTTGTCTGGGGGGGATTTTGAAGAAACCGTGTGGCCTAGTGGGTAGGGTGTAAACCAGGCTTTGGTCTGGCATGAGCCGTGCAAGCCAGCCCAGGACCCTGAGTACAGATTCGCGTTGCTAGCTTCCACCGCTGTGGCTTGCTCCCCGTCCCCTGCGGGAGGACGCCGCGCCGGAGGTGTGGGGCCCAGACTAGGAGCGGATGGCGCCCCGTCCCCAGACTGGCATAACTAACGTGGCCCAGCTGGTGCTTGTGAACAAGGCCTGTCTCTGGGCAGGGGGCACCCCATAGCAGGGCGTCTCGAGGCGCCAACGTCACGCCACTGCTAACAGGTTCGAACCCAAGCCAGGGATTGCTCCTTCCAAAGCAGCCGGAAGGAACTGGCATCCGCAGGGAGCGTATGGGATTCCAAGGGACAGCCGCAAGGTTCTGTCTGGTGCCCGGCTGCGGGACAGGGGGCCGATGCGGCACACTCCAGGAAATCCATCCGTCCGATCGGCTTTAGAACGTGCCGAGTCCGTCTCGCCCACTGTCCCGTCTCCGATTTGCTCGACCGCTACTGTATCCCTCCGTAGTCTCCGCTTTTCTAAGCTGAAAAGTTGGATGAATCTCTACTCACGCGGCCGCCATTCCGAACCCCTCGTGAGTTTTGTTGCCCTCTTCTGAACTTTTTCCAATGCCCAGATACCTGTGTGAGAGATGCGGCAGGCCACAGGCTATGGAAGTCCCATGGATTTACACAGAGGCAATGAGCTAGTCTCACTCTCCGTCTCTGTCCCTTTCTTAATGATTCCGAACGCTGTTTGCTCTTTTGGCTGCTCTTGCACATGGGAGTGGTTTGCAGAGAACTAGCCACAAGAACCTCAAGGTCTCTCTCTTGAGTGGTAGCCGCAAATTTAGTTCCCATCGTTTTCCATGTCTCGTTGGGGTTGTGTGATCACTTGGCATGTATCGACGTTAACATTCGTTTGCCATTTTGCTGCCCAGTCGCTTAGTTTTGTGAGATCCTTTCGAAGCTCTTCCGGTCTGCCTCTTATCCCTACGCCTGGGGGCCTCCTTCCTCTGCTCTGCCGGCCGGGTTGCCCCTGCGCTGTTCTAACTTGGTGGCTGCTGGAGATCTCTTCAGCTTGCCTCCGTGCCGGGCTGTGAGCAGACGGGGAAGGGCTAACACAGAAGGGGGTGCAAATAACCATTCGGTGAGTTATCAGCGGTGCCAAAAGGCACCAGGCTGAGATGTGCAGCGCCTGGCGCAGCGGAAGCCACGTGCTCCTAGCACGCCCCTCCCTCAGTGAGCTCACCGTCAAACTAGACAAGATTGAGATGGGCAAAAGGAGGGGGGGGAGGGTCTCTTTTACTGGGCACAGAGAGAGTCGGTGACTTGCAAGGAGCATCTAGTGCAAGTTCCTGAAGAAGGGTTAAGAAGCTGCTTTCTGTCACCCCTTACACAGAACACGCCCCCCAAGTGTTACACGTGTGGTGCTTTTGCTCTCCAGATTTCCTCTTCAAGTTCCTTGTGATAGGAAGTGCGGGGACTGGGAAGTCCTGTCTCCTCCATCAGTTTATCGAGAGTAAATGTAAGTAGCCTTCTCTCACGTCTGTTGTGATCCCGTGGCTTCCTAATACCTGAGACACTCCCCAGCACCTCGCAAAGGAAAGATCCCACCGCACAGTCATGGAATTTGGGGTCCGCTCTGTTCTTTAACTCCCGAAAGGTCGGCTTTAGGGGTGTGAAGTCTCGTTTGATTGGCTAACCAATTAAAGGGGACGCAGGCGGGAGGGCCACTGGCTGGGCTGGAGCGGTCCCCCCTGCCTGCCGTGGCTGAACTGGAGCATCCTCCCTGCCCACCTCGCTGGTCTGGAGTGCCCCCCCCCCCCGTCCTCCACGGCTGAACTGGAGCATCCTCCCTGCCCACCTCGGCTGGTCTGGAGTGCCCCCCCCCCCCCGTCCTCCACGGCTGAACGGGAGCAGCCCCCGCTCCCACCATGGCTGGGACTGTGAATGGGGAGTGAGGAGCACTGGCAGTGCTGGGGGGGCAGGAGCTGAGAGTCAGGAGTGAGGGGCACCGGCAGAGCTGGGGGAGTGAGGGGCTGGTGGGGCGGGGCTGTGGGTGGGGAGTGAGGGGCACCGGCAGGGATGGGGGAGTGAGGGGCTGGTGGGGCGGGGCTGTGGGTGGGGAGTGAGGGGCACCGGCAGAGCTGGGGAGTGAGGGGCTGGTGGGGCGGGGCTGTGGGTGGGGAGTGAGGGGCACCGGCAGAGCTGGGGGAGCCTGGGGCTGGTGGGGCGGAGCTGTGGGTGGGGAGTGAGGGGCACCGGCAGGGATGGGGGAGTGAGGGGCTGGTGGGGCAGGGCTGTGGGTGGGGAGTGAGGGGCACCGGCAGAGCTGGGGGAGCCCGGGGCTGGTGGGGCGGAGCTGTGGGTGGGGAGTGAGGGGCACCGGCAGGGCTGGGGGAGCCCGGGGCTGGTGGGGCAGAGCTGTGGGTGGGGAGTGAGGGGCTCTAGAAGAACTATGGAGCTGGTCTGTACTGAGCATCTGTCTTGCTAATATTGTCCCTTCGGGTAGCCCTAAAAGCCCTGTAAGTTACACCCTCCCTCGCACCCCGCCGCTCTGTGTGGGCAGCTGAGCCCTCCCGGCTGCGTGGGGCTGAATCCCGCGGTTGCAGCTGGGCCGTGGCTCTCGGGAATCCGCTCTTAGACCCCCAGGCTCCTCCGCTGACCTGGGCGCTCTGCCTCCTCCAGTCAAGCAGGATTCCAACCACACGATTGGCGTGGAGTTTGGGTCGAAGGTCGTCAATGTCGGGGGGAAGACGGTGAAACTGCAGATCTGGGACACGGCGGGACAGGAACGGTTCAGGTAACACCTCTCCGGCCAGGGGGAGTTTGCCGGGGATCCGGAGTGACGGCCAAGGAACGTGCCCCGTGGCAGCCGCCTTTCCAGACTCACTCCGGAGACTGACTAAAATATTGGGGGGGGAGGCCCAGCAGCCCCGTGTGAGCAGCAGGTGTGAACAGGGGTCGCTTCCCCCCGCCCTGTAGCCCCCTCTGGGGTGGGACATGGCGGATGGCTCCCAGCGCAGCACAACGCTCCGCACCGGTGCTACCCAGCGGGGAGAGGCCTATGTGGGGCTGAGTCTGGAAGCAGGAGGGATGCTGTACGCGGGCCTAGCCCCGGAGCTGTCCCTGCATTTCCGCTGTGGTATTACGGCAGCACTTAAAGGCCCCACCGAGATGGGGGACCCCCGTTCTATCTAGCCCCTCCCCTGCAGAGCTTACATCCGTGGTCCCCAACGTGGTGCCCGCCGGGCCATTTCTGTGCGCCTGCCAAGTGATGGAGCCGGCCCCGCCCCCAGGCGCGCGGCGCATGGGCGGAGCCAGTCCCTGGGCGCATTAGCAGCACCGGCCCCACCCCGGGGTGCACGGCACGAGGTCTGTGCTGGCCCTGGCCCTGGGTGTGCGGCGTATGGGCGGTGCCAGCACAGGGGCGGCACCGGCCCCGGGCACTCAGCACATGGGCGGCCCTGCTGCTGGGCACATGGCACATGGGCGCTGCCGGCTCCGGCCCCAGGGGCAAAGGGATGCCCCTTGGGGTGCCCTTCCCATTGGCGAGTGCCCGTCTCAGCCTGGTGGCAGGTGGGCCAGCGTCCACGAGGAGCCCACCTCGCCGTTCTGAGGTGGCTCCAGACCCTCCCTCCTGTTCTCCGGCTGGCCCCCAGCACCCCTCTTCGCCGTGGGGACGGGGTCACTGGCCTGGCGGGCTGGGACGTCCGAGCTCTGGGGCTTGAGAGCCCATGGAAGGGCTCCGTCCCCGGCGCCGGCTGAGTGTGTCTCCTTTCTCTCTAGGTCGGTGACCAGAAGTTACTACCGCGGCGCTGCCGGGGCCCTGCTGGTGTACGACATCACCAGGTAGGTGCCTGGGCAGCTCCCGCAGGCGGGGCCGGGCTGTGGGGGTGTCCAGGGCTCCCTGGCCGGGGGTTCGGTAGCACTAGCTTAAAGCCATGGAGCCAGAACAAGCCCCCGTTCCGGGTGGGGCATCTGCACGTGGGGCTGAGTGGGGGGCGAGCACCTGCTCTGGGATTGACGAGAAGTGGCTGCCCCCGGCCCCTGTGTTCCAGCCGGGAGACCTACAACGCGCTGACCAACTGGCTGACGGACGCCCGGACGCTCGCCAGCCCCAACATCGTCATCATCCTCAGCGGGAACAAGAGGGACCTGGATGCTGACCGGGAAGTGACCTTCCTGGAAGCCTCCCGCTTCGCGCAAGAGAACGGTACCGGGGGGGCGCTGGGGGCTCGTTGGCCTGGTCCTGGTGGGCCCTCTCCGTGGTGGGGGGGGTTCCTCATGGATGTGCCCTTGTCAGAGCTGGCCTGCTTCCCCGTGAGCCCGGGGCGGGGGGGGTGCGTGAGCATCCTGCAGTCCCCCCACAGCCGAGCTGGGTCCAGCAAGGTAGAGAGCTATGGACGGGGGGGTGGGGCCCTCCCCTGGCAGGCAGGGCTGGCCCCAGGGTGGTGCTAGGGGGTGCTGGGGGGCAGGGAGTGGGGCAGGGGGCCTCAGGAGGGGATGCTCTCCCTAGGCAGGCAGGGCTGGCTCCGCTAGGGGATGCTGAGGGGCAGGGGTTTGGGTGGTGCTAGGGGCACGGGGCGCTCTCAGGGCCCAGAGGTGGTGCCGGTGGGGCGAGCTGGCATCTGCCCCGAGGTTGGTAACTCTGCCATCCTTGCCAGGCCAGAGTTAAAGGCCCCAAAGGACTCCTGAGCGATCCCTCCTGCCTCCTTCCCCCTCTCTGGCGTGGGGAGGCTGCTTGGTCGCTGTTGGGGGTGGGAGGGGGCTGCTTGCTGACCCCCTGCCCTGTGGAGCTGTGGGCAGCCAGTGACACTGGGTGGCCACCAGGGGGCGCTTACCCTGTGTCCCACATGGCTGGAGTGGACGCTCCGGGTGGGGCTGGGCCTCGTTCTGCGGGTGCCAGGCGCTGCCCGGGGCGTAAGCTGAGCCAACGGGCCGTGGGCGGGGAGGAGTTCCCCAGCCGGGCGCTGCGCGCTGGTTACCTGCTGCTGCTCTCGCCCCGGCAGAGCTCATGTTCCTGGAGACCAGCGCGCTGACCGGGGAGAACGTGGAGGAAGCGTTTCTAAAATGTGCAAGGAACATCCTGAACAAAATCGAGTCCGGTAGGGGCAGAGCGGGGCCCGTGGGCGGGCGAGGCTGCTGCGGAGCCTGAACCTCCAGCCTCGGCCAGGAGGGGAACTCGTCTGTAACGCTGAGTGATGGGCACGTTATTGAGCAGCCTTCGCTGCGACCGGCCCATGCGTGGCCCTGCCTGGGACTCACCCCCCCCCTTGTGTGGGGCGCTGCACGGGCCCTGCCTGGGACCCCTCCCCCCTTGTGCGGGGCGCTGCACGGGCCCTGCCTGGGACCCCCCACCCCTTGTGTGGGGCGCTGCACAGGCCCTGCCTGGGACCCCCCCCTTGTGCGGGGCGCTGCACAGGCCCTGCCTGGGACCCCCCCCTTGTGCGGGGCGCTGCACGGGCCCTGCCTGGGACCCCCCCCCTTGTGCGGGGCGCTGCACGGGCCCGGCCTGGGGACCCCCCCCCTTGTGTGGGGCGCTGCACGGGCCCTGCCTGGGACCCCCCCCTTGTGCGGGGCGCTGCACGGGCCCTGCCTGGGACCCCCCCCTTGTGCGGGGCGCTGCACGGGCCCGGCCTGGGACCCCCCCCTTGTGCGGGGCGCTGCACGGGCCCTGCCTGGGACCCCCCCTTGTGCGGGGCGCTGCACGGGCCCTGCCTGGGACCCCCCCCCCTTGTGCGGGGCGCTGCACGGGCCCTGCCTGGGACCCCCCCCCTTGTGCGGGGCGCTGCACGGGCCCTGCCTGGGACCCCCCCCTTGTGCGGGGCGCTGCACGGGCCCTGCCTGGGACCCCTCCCCCCTTGTGCGGGGCGCTGCACGGGCCCTGCCTGGGACCCCTCCCCCCTTGTGCGGGGCGCTGCACGGGCCCTGCCTGGGACCCCCCCCTTGTGCGGGGCGCTGCACGGGCCCTGCCTGGGACCCCCCCCTTGTGCGGGGCGCTGCACGGGCCCTGCCTGGGACCCCTCCCCCCTTGTGCGGGGCGCTGCACGGGCCCTGCCTGGGACCCCCCCCTTGTGCGGGGCGCTGCACGGGCCCTGCCTGGGACCCCCCCCTTGTGCGGGGCGCTGCACGGGCCCTGCCTGGGACCCCCCCCTTGTGCGGGGCGCTGCACGGGCCCTGCCTGGGACCCCTCCCCCCTTGTGCGGGGCGCTGCACGGGCCCTGCCTGGGACCCCTCCCCCCTTGTGCGGGGCGCTGCAACGGGCCCTGCCTGGGACCCCCTCCCCCCTTGTGCGGGGCGCTGCACGGGCCCTGCCTGGGACCCCCCCCTTGTGCGGGGCGCTGCACGGGCCCTGCCTGGGACCCCCCCCCTTGTGCGGGGCGCTGCACGGGCCCTGCCTGGGACCCCCCCCCGCGCGGGGCGCTGCACGGGCCCTGCCTGGGACCCCCCCCCTTGTGCGGGGCGCTGCACGGGCCCGGCCTGGGACCCCCCCCTTGTGCGGGGCGCTGCACGGGCCCTGCCTGGGACCCCCCCCCCTTGTGCGGGGCGCTGCACGGGCCCGGCCTGGGACCCCCCCCCCTTGTGCGGGGCGCTGCACGGGCCCGGCCTGGGACCCCCCCCCCTTGTGCGGGGCGCTGCACGGGCCCGGCCTGGGACCCCCCCCCTTGTGCGGGGCGCTGCACGGGCCCGGCCTGGGACCCCCCCCCCCTTGTGCGGGGCGCTGCACGGGCCCGGCCTGGGACCCCCCCCCCTTGTGCGGGGCGCTGCACGGGCCCTGCCTGGGACCCCCCCCCCTTGTGCGGGGCGCTGCACGGGCCCGGCCTGGGACCCCCTCCCCCCTTGTGTGGGGCGCTGCACGGGCCCTGCCTGGGACCCCCCCCCTTGTGCGGGGCGCTGCACGGGCCCTGCCTGGGACCCCCCCCCCTTGTGCGGGGCGCTGCACGGGCCCTGCCTGGGACCCCCCCCTTGTGCGGGGCGCTGCACGGGCCCGGCCTGGGACCCCCCCCCCTTGTGCGGGGCGCTGCACGGGCCCGGCCTGGGACTCCCCCCCCCCCCCCCCCCCCCCCCCTTGTGCGGGGCGCTGCCCGGGCCCGGCCTGGGACCCCTCCCCCCTTGTGCGGGGCGCTGCACGGGCCCAGCCTGGGACACCCCCGGGCCCGGCCTGGGACCCCTCCCCCCTTGTGCGGGGCGCTGCACGGGCCCAGCCTGGGACACCCCCCCCCTTGTGTGGGGCGCTGCACGGGCCCTGCCTGAGATGCCCCCCCCCCGCCCTGCTTGTGCCAGGCCCTGCCTGAGACGGCCCCAGGCTCTCGCTGAAATACCCCAGGGGCAGGAGGTGGGCGTGTGACCCGTTCTCCGGGCTGCTGAGCTGCCCGGTTGCCATGGGGTCGCCGGACTTTCCAGCAGGGTTTGCTCCTGCCCCACGGCTCCGCTGGAGTCTGGGAGGAGGGGACTGAGCCCAGGGGTGCCTGGCTGAGCTGGGACACCCCCAGCTGGCCCTGCCCCTCCAAGAAGAGTCTGGGGGACTCCTCTCCTGCCCCCCTGCAGCCGGGGGGGGGGGGTTGTGTGTGTGTTGTGCTTCCCCCTGCCTCAGCGCTGCTCTGGTCGGCCTAGGTGAGCTGGACCCCGAGAGGATGGGCTCCGGGATCCAGTACGGTGACACCTCCCTAGCGCCACCTGAAGCAGCCCCGCGGGGGCCCAAGCACAGAGCAAGCCGCCCTGCAGCTGCTGAGGTCGCCTGTCGCAAGTAAGCCGGGGACAGGAGGGGGCCGGCCGGGGCCTCCTGCGGGGCTGGTTGTGCGGCGGGCTCCGGCAGTGGGGTGCTGGGGGCAGAGAGGGCCCGTCCAGGCACCTCCCCCTGGTGGGGACCCGTGCCCACGCCCCTCACACCCGGGTCACTGACTCTCTCTCTTCCCTTCCCAGCACTGGACCGTGGCCAGTCGGCGCCCCTCGGGGCCGAAGCACTTTCTCTTCTCGTCCCAGGACCACACGCCTCGCGCGCTGAGCCCTGCTTCCCAAGCCGTGCGCCCGCGCCGCCCCCCCCGCCCCTGGGGCCACGTGGCAAAGGGCCCCCTGCCATTGTACGCAGCCACGGCGGCTTCCGTCAAGTGCCCGCTGCTCGCCCCCCCGGCCTTGGCTGGCCCAGGCCCGTCTCCATGGCGACACTCAAGCGACGGGAAGACACCACGGGTCTGATGTTTGCCAAAGCAACAAGCTCCCAAGGCCTGAAAGCCGGTTGTGTCTGGGCTCCTAACCCCCCTGGGCTCGTGTCTGGCTCCTTTGGGGCTCCGGTCTCTGGTGGCTCCGCCTCAGGCTGAAAGCGGCACATGTTGGCCCGGCTTGGACAGTGCGAGTCGTCTAGGGACTCCGGCCCACGGCTGCCGGGTTGGATTTGAAATGGCGCTGGGGGCGTAGCAGTGCAGCCCAGACCCCATCTGCTTATGTCCGTCGCGGCCCCCTTGGTGTATTGCTGCGCCCCTTCGCCGCCCCTCTCGCCTCCGCTCTGCCTGCAGCCCACCCCGGCCCCCAACAAGAGCTCAGCACGGTGGCTGAGCAAAGGCCCAAACCACGGCGCCACCCGCGTGGAAACTGCTGAGCCAGTGATACTCAATAGGCAGCCCACCAGCTCGCCCTCTAAAATGTGAGCATGTCCTTGGGGAGGCTGTGCGGTGCTGCCTCTCCCTGCCATAGCAGCATCGGCTGTGAGTGAGCACAGGCATGGCCCGTGTTCTCGTCGGGGACTAAACGTCGCCTCGGCCGCGGTGGAACCGGAGCTTTCAACCCAGACCGGCCAGCGGGATTTCTCTGTGCTGGGCCGCCTCGTGTTTACCCCAAAACCTTTGGGTTGCGTGTGCCAAACTTCCGTCTCCGTCTGCAAGGTCGTCGGGGTGAGGAATCCAAGTCCCTTTGCCGCGGCCTGTCCTCCGGGCCGGCTTGCGAGAGGTGGCAAAACCGAAAGCCTGAAGTCTCCGTATTGGGCTTCACATGTCGTTCTCGTGACAGCAACGGTGCAGGGAAAGGCAGAACGGAGATCGCAGGCGCTCGTGCGAAGGAAAGGCCTTTCCCAGCTGGCGCATTCGCAAAGGAGCAGCCGCTAGAAGTGCCCGAGGATTTGTTGCCAGAGGTAAAAACTAAGACAACGTTGTGAACCACAGGAGGCAGGTTCTCCCGTCTGATTCCACGGCGGCATGAAGGCATTTTTTACCGTCGGAAAGCCATGTGGACAGACACACCCACGTCTCTTGCCGTGGACGTATGAAGCCATTCCTGGGACGCTGCCCGGCGCCGGCTGTTTGCCGGAGTTTGTGACGGCGACGCTTTCAAGGAAGCGTTTTTGTGCCGAATCCTGTTAGATGTGCGCGCTGGAGGAGACCGTGGTTTTGGGAAAAGTAAAAGGCTTTTGCGGAAAGAAGAAAGCGTTAGCTCTGCAGAAAGTCTCAACGGTTCTGTTACCGACACGCCCCTCCATGGCGGGGAAGAAGGACTTTGCTCTCCTTTGGTATGTTAAATTCACCAGACTGTCCTGAACAGTAAATCATCTGGGGACTTGAAGTAAACCAAGGGGTGCAGTAGAACCACCACAGCAAAGACTAAACCAACCAAGCGCTGCCCGGCGCCCTGTTAAACGTCGATTCCTCCAACCAAACGGGGAAGCAGCCTCTCCCTTCGCTTTCAAAGCTCATTAAGTCAACGCTCTGTTGCAAACCGTTCCGTGTTCTGAGCCACGTGTGTTCCCCGTGGGTTTGTAACGCTGAGCGTCGCCTGGATTGTGATGAGATCAGGGAACTGTGCAGGCCTGTTGCCGCATGGTGGCGTAAGGTGTGAGAGGTTTTACGTGCTTCGGAAAGGACTAATAGACTTTCTCCCAGCCCACACGCCCCACGTGGATTGTGTGTTGTGGAATTTTCTGTAGGATGTCCCCTCCCGTTACTGGCTGCTTTCTCTGCTCCAAGGCCCTGCCTGCCGTGTTGGGGATCTGTTTGGGGAAAGAGCAGGTGGCTTTCAGGGCAGCTTGGCGAGCCGTTGCGTGTTTCCACCTTGTGTGGTGTTGCTCCAGGTGGAAGTTTGACGACGACAACGCCAGAATTCCTAAACCGCCTGGCCACAAATTTTCCACTGTGCTTTGAGAGAGTTCACATTGCAGCAGATTTGTTTTGTTCATGCCCTGAACAGTCAACAGAGGGAGGGAGTTTTCCAAGTAGCCACGGGAAGGCTCCCGCACTCGGCTGTCTCGGCAAAACTCAGAGAAGTTGGCCGTGGTGATTTCTGGGCTCCAGGTGCCATGTGGTTTCAGTAGATCTAGCCATCCAGGGGAGAGTCCTCCCTCTGCGAATCTGGGTGTCCCCCCACGAACACTGTGAACAACCCAGTTCCCCCGTCGCTTCACGGACGAGCATCTTCGCTGGGCCGTCTGCCTTGCCCTGACCCCCCCCGCCACCCGCGCTCTGCACCGCTTGCTGGAGAGCGCCGGCGTCCCCTCTCCCACGCCGCGGAGGGAGGCTGACGTAGGCTTGCTTAGACAGAGGGCTACTGCTTCCCTTGCAGATCAACGTCCTTTACAGGCAGCTGCCTCGTGTCCTAAAATTCTCCCATCGGCCCGTGGGCACAGCTAATTGAGTATCACCGGCGGATCCATTCCAGCGTCATGTGTGGGGGGGTCCCCCACAGGCAGTACCCCCCCCCCCCACACACACACACACACCCCCACCCCCACCCAGCGGGGCCCTGTCATCCTCCATCAGCGTGCGGTGGTGGGAGAGCTCAGTACATCTGTCTCAATCCGGTCAGCTACTGGCCCCTTCCTGGGGCTCCCCAGTCCCTAACTCAGGCTGTGACTGAGGCTCTAGGGTGGGCGGGGAGGGAGGTTAACGGCTGCAGCCCGGCGGGGTGTGGGCAAGCGCTCTGTCCGACCCGGCTCCCGTTTTCCGGTGTGTTCTGCTGCTGAAGCTGCTGTGTGTGAGGCGGGGTGGGGAGGGAAGCCCGTGGGCTGCGTTTGTGGCTTTCCTCCTGATCGCCTCTTGCCTGGGCTGTCCCGCCTGCTGCTGGCGTGGCCTGGGTGGGGGGGAGGACCCACGCTCGGTTCCCCCTGAGTCGTCCTGAATCCGGGGGCGGAGGGGGTCACGGTGGGATTCCACCCGGTGTGTCTGTCTGGCCCTGGGCCATTTCCTCTCTGAGAGAAACTCCCTCCGCCTTCAGGCTGTGAACACGTGACTGTCCATAAAGTATTTGTTTTCCAGCCCTGGCTCCTGTGCGTCTTATTGCTGGGCACAGGAGGCTGGCCCTGGGCCCCTGGGTGCTGCGCTGCAGGGAGCCGGCGGCACGTGAGCCTGGCCATTGGCGCTGTGCTGCTGCTTGCCTCTTGTCAGGGAGTGGCCAAGTCCCTGGCCCGTGCCAGTCCCGTGTCTGCTGGCTTCAGATCAGCGCCCCCCCCCCCCCCATGAATGGGAGCATGGGGGTAGGGGTGGAGGATGGAACCAACAGCACAGCCAGCCCTGCCCTGATCCTTTTCCTGAGCGTGTCATTAAGCCAAGGCTGGGGGGGGCCTGACCTGTACAGGGGCTGTGGGGGAAGCAGAACTCGCCCCAGGCTTCCTTGTGCTCCCCCCTCCCCCAGTGGCGGATGCCCCCCACCCTGGAGCTGAAACCCTGTCACACCCAAGTGAGCTCTGAGGGGGCCAGGGTGCGTCCTGGTGGGGGGGGAGGGGGCTTGTGCCTTATTTTAGTCCCACTTTATCCATGTCACCCCTGCAGTGAGGCCAGCGCGTGTTCACTCCTCCCCAGCCTGCTGCTGAGTGGTGGCAGGGGCTGGGGGGGGGGGGGGGGCTGGCTGCCAGTGCAAGGCCTGGCTGGTTGGGGTAACCTAGTAAAAGTCCCCCCTGGCCTGTTGTCCTGGCTGCAAATGTCAGTCACCCTGGCTCCCAAACCGGGTGCCCAGGGTCTGTGGCAGAAGAGGAAACAGCTAAGCCGGAGTGGAGGGAAGGGCGAGCCGGGGGAACTCCCTGACCCAGGATCTCACCTGCTGCAGCGGGGTTACCTTGGATCTATGGGGCACCGCCCAGCCCCTGCAGTTGGCCCCAGTCCTCACGCAATCAGCCCCCGCCCTGCCTCGGGCCATCAGAGCAGAGGGTCACCCTGGCTACTGGTGCAGGCTCTGTGTCCCTGCAGCGCTGTGGGGTGGGATAGAGCGGCCCTGTTCTACTCAGCACAACAACCCCCCCCCCCCAGCAGTGGCTGCAGTTGCTCTGGGGAGGGGGGTGGCTCTGCTCTGACTAGGCCCTCCTGGGGTGGGCGGGTGGTGCGCACCCAAGGGGCTGTGGCTGTCTCCCCCCCCCCCCCCCCCGTTTTCCAGGAAGCAGGCGGTGCCTGAGGCCCTGGGCTATTTATAATGCTGGGTGGAGCTGGCCCTGCACATTTCCCTCCCCTCCTAACTGGGCCTCCGGGCAAGTGGAAGTTGCTGTCGCAGCCGCCCCCAGGGCCGGAGCCTTTGGGTGCGGCTGGCTCCATACAGGGGCTTGTGGGTCTGGCTCCGCACAGCTGACCCTGCCTAGCAATGGGCTGGGGTGGCTCCACCGGGCTGGGGGGGGGGGGGACTGGCACCGCCGGGGCGGTTACCCAACGCTGGGCGCAGCCGTCGCTCCGGCTCCGGCCAGGCCCCATCTCTGAGCTTTGGCCCCACGGCGCTGCTCCCTCGCCCCACCCCAGGGAACGTCGGCTCCAGCGGCTGCTTCCCTGCACAGCCTCTTCTCACGCCAGGGCTGGGAGCTGCTGAGCTTGTACCTTCCCCCCCCGCCCCCCCCAGCCCTGCCACTGCCCCTCACTCCCCACCCGCAGCCCCTGTCTCCCCAGCCCTGGGCTCCCCCCAACCCTGCCTGTGCCCCTCACTCCCACCCCCAGTCCCTGTCACTCCAGCCCTTGCCTCCCAGCTCTGCCAGTGTCCCTCCCCACGCATCTCCTGCTCCCCCCAGCCCTGTCAGTGTCCCTCCCCACGCAGCTCCTGCTCCCCCAGCCCTGTCTGTGCCCTTCACCCCCGAGCTGGCCCCTGCTGTACTTTTGCTGAGGGTGGAGGGGGGTGTGTAGTGGGGTGGCGGGTGCTGCTGTCTTAAACCAGCTCCCCTCGGGTGTGAGTCCCGGTGGCCCAGGGGTGCGTGTGAATACCCTTCCCCCAAACCCTGCCCCCCTTCCCCCAAGCTGTTCTCCTGTTCTGCCCCACCTCCTCCCCCCTCCCCCAGGGAGGAGCCTCAGGGATTTCTAGGGGACCAGGGCTCTGCTTCCCGGGGTGGGTGGGGGGCCTGGCTCCAGAGCACCCAGGGCCCCGTGGGTTCACAAGGGACCAGCCGGGAGTGGGGGGGGGGGGGGCGCAGCTGCTCTGCACCCGCTTCCCAGGGCTGCTGCAGAGCTGGGGGATCCCCAGGTGTCAGGGCCGGGGCCAGCCGCTGGGGATGGGCAGAGCCCCCCTCCTGCAGCCCTGCCAGGGGGGTGCCCGCTGCCTCGCTAGGGGGATTTGAGAACAACCCCCGGCCCTAGGGTCATTGCTTCAGCCTCTCGCTCTGGGGCTGGGGGCCCCACAGGCCCAGTGCCCCTCCCCCACGCCTATGGGGCCCTTTGCCAGCCTCGGGGGCAGGAGGTCAGAGGGCCGAGGGGTTGGCACGGACCCGTGGGGGTGGGGGGGCCGAAGTCCCTAAGGGGTCGCTTGCAGCGGGAGGGTTTCCATTACGTGGCGCTGGGGGGCCAGGCCCAGAGCCCCCCCCCGAGTGAGGCCCGGGGGGGGGGGTGGGGCGGGGAGGTGGACGCCCTGCGGGCAGTGCCCCAGCCCCTCTCCAGGGGCGGGCGATGCGCGGGGGGCGGAGGCGCAGCTGGCGCGGGGGGGCGGAGCAAGACGGGGGGGCGGGGGCGGCGGGCGCGCGGACGGACCCCTTCGTCCCGGTGCGTGCTTGGGGGAGAGCAGAGCTCCGTCCCCCCCCCCCCCCCCGCGGCTAAGGAGCGAGGGGCCCCGCCGGGGCTCCCCCCACGGCCCCGCGCCGGGCGCAGCAGAGGGACGAGCGCGGCGCGCAGCGGAGAGGGGCGCAGCTGTCGGCGCGGCGCACGGGAACTGCGCGAGGTGATGGGCGGGGACCCCGGGGACCCCCCCTCGCTTTGCCCCCCCCCCGCTTTGAGGCCGGGCTCCCCCGCCACGAGGCTGTAATGTTTTCAGCCCCCCCCCCCCAGGCTGCCCCGGGGGACTTGCGGGGAGGGGGGCGCAGCTTCTCTCTGCCCGGGAAGGGGCTGGGGGGGGTCAGAGATGCCACG
The DNA here is from genome assembly GCF_049634645.1 of Pelodiscus sinensis. NCBI lineage: Eukaryota > Metazoa > Chordata > Testudines > Trionychidae > Pelodiscus > Pelodiscus sinensis. The sequence goes on along the minus strand of NW_027465849.1, from coordinate 7,381,295 downwards.
GGGGGGCTGCTGCTATTAAATGGGTGTCTGGGGGTCTCTCGGGGATGTGTGAGCGGCGGGGGTCAGGCTCTTGTTGGGAGGGGCTGGGCGATACCCCCCGAGGTTGGGGTCCCCCCACCCCCTGCCCGCCTGCGGAAGGGTTGGAGAGGAAATTGGGCGGTGAATTCTCTTTGGATCCTCCGCGCCCCCCTTTCCCTGCCTCACCCCCCGTGCGCCCCACCTGACCCCCCTCTGTCTTTCCAGGAAACACCCCCGGCACCCTGCGATCTCCAGCCCTGCAGCACCATGGACGTGACCCAAGCGCCATGGAGAAACCGAGTCACCTGCACCCCGTAGAGCCAGGGTGCCCAGCGCTGGGTCGGGCCACCATGGGGGGCGAGAGCTGCACCAGGCACCCCACTGGGCACTGCCAGCAGGACTTCCTGGGACCCTTGACGTGCTCTGGGCTCCCTGGCGGCTTGGCCCCCGCCAGCCTGCTCCAGCGTGGGAGGCTGTGCCCGCTGCAGAGCGAAGGGGCCGCTGTGCTTGACGACGGGCGCGTGCTGCTGGTGGCGCTGGGCGGGCATGGGGCGCCCCCGGGGCCCAAGCGGAGGCGGCTGGAGAGCAGGGACTCGGAGGCGGGTGAGCCGGCCGGGCGGCACCGGGAGGAAGGGGCACCGGCCGGGCGGCTGGCACTGGACTTCGTGGTGCCCTGCATGCGCTACTATGGGATCTGTGTCAAGGACGCGTTCCTGGGCGAGGCGCTGGGTGCGCGGGTGCTGGCCGAGGTGCAGGGCCTGGGCCGCAGCGGCAAGTTCCGGGACGGGCAGCTGGTGAGCCAGCGCGGCCTCCCCTCCCGCAGCATCCGCGGGGACCAGATCGCCTGGGTGGAGGGGCGCGAGCCCGGCTGCCAGGCCATCGGGTCCCTCATGGCCCACGTCGACCAGCTGGTCCTGCAGTGCGCCCCCCACCTGGGCACATCCCTCATTAACGGCAGGACCAAGGTGAGCCCCCTCCGTCCTCGCGGACTCCTGGGTTCTCTCCGCAGCGTCGCCACAGACCCATTGCAAGTCTCGGCTGGGGGCTGCCTCAGTTTCCCCATCGTGGCTGGGAGCTAGCAGTCTGCATGGGTGGCGGGAGGGGAGGAAGGTGGGGAGAAGCTGGGGGGTAGAATGAGTAATGCCCCCAGTGGGACTTAGCCGGCTCCCAGCCCTCCTTGGCTCTCACCGCTAGCCCCCACTGCCCTGCCAGAGCTGTCATCCTGGCTCCTTCTCTGGCCTCACCCCAGAAGTGGCTGCATCGCGGGGCGCTGGGTACCAGTCTAGGAGCAGGGAGGCCACATGGGGAGGCGGGGGGGGGGGGAGAACCAGCGTTGGCTTGAGCCCGGTACACACGGCAGGGTTAGCCCCAGCCCGGAGCCAAGCAGTGCCCTGGGGCTTCTGGGGAGTATCCCACGCTCCTTTGCGAGCCTCGGCCACGCTGCCCTCTGACGTCTCTCCTGGGGCATTGGGGGAGAGTCTTCTACCAGGACAGGGAATTGTGGGAAGGCTTTGGGGGAGTCTGGATCTGGACTCGGTTACTACCCAGGGTTTGCCCTGGCGCCTGGACCCCTCGCGGAACCAGCCGGCTCAGGAGGGTTCGTCCACGGTGACTCGTAAAGTGGAGTGAAACCACTTCCTTTCTTCCATGTGGACACTCTCGTTCCAAATTAAAGTGGCCAGAGGGAAGGCCGCGGAATGGAAGGAAGGCAGTTTGGATTTGGAGCGAGAGTGTCCCAGTAGGACCCCCAGCCCCCCCTCAGTGATGGGGGTCCGTATGTGGGTGGGACTCATGTTGGGGGCAGAGCCAACCCCCCCAGATGAATCCATCTCCCCCAGGGTTTGTGCATGAACCTTTCTAAAGGTCCCTCCTGTGTCCCCGTCCCCCATGGAACCGGCAAACTCCTGCCCTTTGCAGCCAGGCCAGACATCTGTGTGGGTGCTGGAGGCTTTGGGGGGGGGGGGGGCAGTAGGCTGCATTTCTGGGCTGCAGCTGGGCACGCTGGTGGGGACAAAGGTCCCTGAAGCAGGAACCTTCCAGCAGGGCACATGGCATGAATTACCGCCCTGATCCGGGGGCCCCACTTCCCGGTGCGGGGCGGGAACTGACGGCACCAGAAGGGAAAAGGATGTGGCCAAGGTCACAGCTTGAGTCAGTAGCGGAGCTGAGAACCAGGGTGGGGCTGGGGTTCAGGACTCCTGGGTTCTCTGGGAGGGAAGCGGGGGCTAGTGGTTAGAGCAGACAGGGCTGGGAGCCAGGGCCAAGGTAGCTGCTCAAGGACATCTGTGCTTGCCGGCCGCCTGTGCTTTGGCCTGGGGCCTTGGCCTTAGCTTACCCCTGGGCTGGCTGGGGGGGGGGGGGGGGGGGGGCTCCCCTGCAGGACATGCTGCCCTGGGATTCCTCAATGGTGGAGCCCTCCCTCCCTCCCCCAGTGAGACAGCAAATCGCAAACTGCTGACCCTGGGAAGTGGGGGGGAGGGGGTGTCCTTAAAAGGGCAACATCCAAGTGTACATGTAACAACCCCCAAGTGGGGCCCGTCCCTGGCTGTGGGGCGTGGGGTGGGGTTTCTGGCCTCCTGGGTCAGTGCCAGAGAGGGGTTCTAGCAGGATCAGTCTGCGTGGGGGTGGGCCCCCACCTGGAGGGGTGCCCCCCACTCATGGGGAAGGGTCTTGGAAGACCCTGCCCAGCTGGGCTCTCTCCCTGTAGCGCTGCGCTGGGGCATGGGGCTGTCAGCGCCTCCCGCTGAGCCCCCCAACTGGCCCCCTTCTGCCCAGTATCCCCCAATGAACCCCCAACCTGCTCCCTGCAGCCTGGCACCCCCCACTGAGCCCCCCAACCAGCCCCTTCAGCTTGGCACCCCCTAGCGCCTCATTGGGGTGGTGCTGAATTTGGGAAATTCCATCTGCCATGGGGTGAGCCTGTGCTGGGGGGGAGGCCGGGGGGCTGTTTACCCCGGTCTCTGGTCTGTTTGGCCTTCCAGGAAAATCCCCTCGGGGGAGGGGAATCGGTGGGTGAGGGATCCCCTGCCCCGTGACCGCCCCCGAGCCTGGGGCTGGCTCCCTGCCCGGCCTGCCATCTGAGGCCTGTTTACCAGGAACGCTGCCAGCTCCCCCACCAGCCCTGCGCCTTCCTGGAACGTGTGTGTGTGTGTCCGTCCATGGGGCACCCCAAGCACTGGCTGGGAGCCCGTGGGGGATCTTAGGCCCAGCAGCACTGCTCAGATGCGGCCACTTCTGGGGTGGGGTACAGGGGGGAGGCTGGTTCTACAGGGATGCGTCACCCAATGCTGCCATGTTACGGGAGGGGAGGGGAGGGGAGTCTGGGGGCCGGACACCTGGGTCCTGGCCCTGTCGCTGACTCACTGGGTGACGTTAGGGACAGGCCTTCTCTTCCCCATGCCTCAGTTTCTGCCTGGACAAAGTCCAGCCCACACCACCCTGGCTGCCCTGGCCCTTTTAATAGTTTGGCACCCCCCCTCACCCGATTCCAGTGACCTGCTATGGGATGAGTCCTTCTGGAGGCTGGGGGGGGGGGGGGCAGTGCTCACTGCAGGAGGGAGGGGGCAGCTAGTGCAGGTCAGGATGGGGCTGAGACCTGACAACCCAGCTCACCCACCATCCATCCAGCCGGATGGGAGCCGGCGCCCCCCAGAGGGGGCAGGCCCCGAACCCCATTCCTTGCCCCCCAACCCAGCCAGCCGGATGGGAGCCGGCACCCCCCAGAGGGGACAGGACCCAAACCCCATTCCCTGCCCCCCAACCCAGCCAGCCGGATGGGAGCCGGCGCCCCCCAGAAGGGACAGGCCCCAAGCCCCATTCGCCGCCCAGCTGGAAAATGTTTCTCTGGGGTCACTGAACCCTTCTCCCCCATCGCTTCCCCATTCCCAGGCCCTGTCCCTCCCTGCCGGTGCCTGGTGGAGGCGAGAGGCCCCAGGCAGGCCTGGCACCGTGCCCCGTGGAGCTGTGTGGTGCTGCCAGGCTGGGCGGTGTGGGGTGGGGTGGGGCTGGCCTGGAGGGCATGGACCCTGGGTGTGGGGGCAGGGAGTGGAGGGGGTGGCTGAGCAGTTGCTGAGGCTGGATCCTGTATGCAGGGAGGAAGAGCAGAATTAAGCCGCCCCCCCATCTTCTGCCCTCCAGGGCTCCTTGAAGGGCAGAGGGGGAGGGACACCTGCCCCATGGCCTCAAAGCCAAAGGGGCTTGTGTGAGCCTCAGACCACCCCAGAACTTGGCATGGTCATGGCTGGGGGACCCAGGCTGTGAGTCGGGAGTGAGGGGCACTGGCAGAGTGGGGGGAGGAATCGGGGGGGGATCCGGGCTGCGGGTCGGGAGTGAGGGGCACTGGCAGAGTGGGGGGAAGAATCGGGGGGGGATCCGGGCTGCGGGTCGGGAGTGAGGGGCACTGGCAGAGTTGGGGGAGGAATCGGGGGGGGATCCGGGCTGTGGGTCGGGAGTGAGGGGCACTGGCAGAGTGGGGGGAGGAATCGGGGGGGGATCCGGGCTGTGGGTCGGGAGTGAGGGGCACTGGCAGAGTGGGGGGAGGAATTGGGGGGGGATCCGGGCTGCGGGTCGGGAGTGAGGGGCAGCGGGGGGAGGAATTGGGGGGGGATCCGGGCTGTGGGTCGGGAGTGAGGAGCAGTGGGGGGAGGAATCGGGGGGGGATCTGGGCTGCGGGTCGGGAGTGAGGAGCAGTGGGGGGAGGAATCGGGGGGGGATCCGGGCTGTGGGTCGGGAGTGAGGAGCACTGGCAGAGTGGGGGGAGGAATTGGGGGGGATCCGGGCTGTGGGTCGGGAGTGAGGGGCAGTGGGGGGAGGAATCGGGGGGGGATCCGGGCTGTGGGTCGGGAGTGAGGGGCAGTGGGGGGAGGAATCGGGGGGGGATCCGGGCTGTGGGTCGGGAGTGAGGGGCAGTGGGGGGAGGAATCGGGGGGGATCCGGGCTGCGAGTCGGGAGTGAGGAGCAGTGGGGGGAGGAATCGGGGGGGGATCTGGGCTGCGAGTCGGGAGTGAGGGGCAGTGGGGGGAGGAATCGGGGGGGGATCTGGGCTGTGGGTCGGGAGTGAGGGGCAGTGGGGGGAGGAATCGGGGGGGGATCCGGGCTGTGGGTCGGGAGTGAGGAGCTGTGGGGGGATACCAGCTGTCGAGCCAGCTCCTGGTGGCTGTTTCTAGAGATGGGGGGGCAGCCCCTCCCAAAGCCTCACTGGCGCCCGCTCTGTGCAGCCCCCCCCCCGCCTGCCCCGTGCCTGCTTGTCCTGTTCCCGGCCTGAGGACACCGTGTCTCCCTGACGCCTGGCCCAGGGGGGAGGGGCCGGTCCAGGACGCCCCCCCCAGCTGGGGTCACTTGAGGCCAGGAAAGCAGCTTTCCCTTGGCACCACCTCCCCCCCCCCAGCCAGCCTGGCCGGGGGGGGGGGTCACCTTGAGCCTAGGCTTGCAGGGGGCTGGGTTGGGAGGCCTGTCTCACATCTCTTGGGGGACAGCAGCTGGTGTGGGGCTGGGACCCTGGGCTGTGGGGGGTGGGGAATTCAGCCCCCCAACTTCCTCCTAACTTCTGGGCTGTGTCACATGCTGGGGCAGCCCAGAGTCCCAGGTGATGGGCATCTGCTGCCGCCCTGCCCCGGGGAGGGGGGGCCGGTGGGTCTGCTTCTGGCAGCCCCCCACTTGCTCGGGGGTGGGATTTCTTTGTGGCCTCTGGACTCAGCAGCAGGATGGGGGGGGGTCTTGACTGTCCCACTGGGGCTGAGCTCTCCCCTTTGGGGGGGGGTCTTGGCTGTCCCACTGGGGCTGAGCTCTCCCCTTTGGGGGGGGGTCTTGGCTGTCCCACTGGGGCTGAGCTCTCCCCTTTGGGGGGGGGTCTTGGCTGTCCCACTGGGGCTGAGCTCTCCCCTTTGGGGGGGGGTCTTGGCTGTCCCAACAGAGAGAAAAGAGAAAGGGGGTGGGCAGGGTCCTGCCCTGGGGGTGCTGACCCTCCCCCCCTGCTGCCGTCTCTGCCCCAGACCCCAGTGGAATTGGGGGGGGGCATGTTTGACAAGCTCCGGGGGGACCCGAGAGCTTCGACTGTCCCCCCCCTCCTCCAACCCCGGCACTAGGATGCGTGGGTTCTCTCCCTGGCTCTGGGAGGGCAGTGGGGGCTAGTGGTTAGCGCGGGGGGGAGGGGCTGGGAGCCGGGACTCCCTCTCTCAGCCGGGGGAGGGGGGTCAGCAGACCGGGGAGCTGTAGTGTCTCTGGGCCCCTGCCGTGACCCCCTCCTTGTCCTCTCCTCAGGCCATGGTGGCCTGTTACCCTGGCAACGGGCGGGGGTACGTGCGGCACGTGGACAACCCGAATGGTGACGGGCGCTGCCTGACCTGCATCTATTACCTCAACCGGGGCTGGGACAGCCAGGTACGTGCCCCCCCCCCCCCCGGCCCACCGCAGTTACCTGGCAGGAGACAGGCCCGGGGCACGATGGGACGGGCCCTGGGCCTTTGGGGGCATCCGGGTTAGAAGCTGGATGGAGGGATGTCTAGTGGTTAGAGACACTAGATGTCTAGTGGTGTCCCGCCACTAGGGGGAGCCGGGATCCCAGCTCTGGGAGGGCAGTGGGGGCTAGTGGTTAGAGCAGGGGGGTGGGAGCCAGGACTCCTGGGTTCTCTCCCCAGCTGAGGGAGGGGAGTGGGGTCTAGGCGGGGGGGAGGCCTGCATGCCAATCCATGGACTTGCTCTGTGCCTCAGTTTCCCTGTGGTACCTGCCTCTTGAGTCAGCCCAGCTGTCGTAGGCCTGGGCACCGAGGAATTGACACAGCCCCATCTGCCCCCCTGCTTTGGGGCTGGGAGCCTGTCAGCCGACGGTCAGGGCAGTGAGTCCCTTATGACCGGCTGAAGTTCTTTTAAATTGTGCTTGGTTCTGTTACAGCAACTGAAGGAGTCAGGTTAAAGCTTAAACAGTTACTATTTTATTGTTACAGGGTAAACTTAGTTGTTAAATGCTACTACTGTGTTACAGATAACACAGACACTACAAAGGACAGGACAGAAATTACACTAATAAGTCACTTACAGGTACCATGAAACCCTTTGGTTCTCTGAGCTCTTATTAAATGCATGCAAAATAGACACATAGCAGGTATATATTCTCACCCCTGCGTTCCAGACTTGGCGTGGCCAGCGTCTTTCTCTCAATCCCTCGGGAAGAAGTAGGGCGAGGTTGGGCGTCCCACAGACCTCGGGAGACAATCAATACCTGCCAGCAGGTATAGATGATTGGAGCTCAAATGGGGTGGGCTGCTGAACCTCTTTTATACCCCTTGGGTCATGTAGGCTTCTTCCTGGGCTCAAGTGGCCAATTAGGAAAAATGGCTTTGAATGCCAAGTTTCCCACGAAGGGTGCAAAGCATAATTCACACCTGGGAAAATGCAGACAATGGGCACCTCTGGTATGTGATGGGCGAAGATTCCTCTCTGGGACAGTGCAGGCGTGTCAATTACTGGTACTAGCCATCAGGGCGACGGGAGGCCCCGGGTCGTCAGCTAGCCCATTTACTGTCTGGTTTCTGTTTATGGTAGAGTCAGGGACAGGCAGCAAACCTGTGTTCCCAGGGCATCAAAGGCTGACTGCCTTTCTCTTGCTCTCTGGGGGGGGGGGGGGGAACAAGATGGGGCTCGTGGAAAAACAAGATGGGGTTTTGTGTCTGGCTACATTCCACCCCCTTGACACGCCTCACTATGTCCCAGAACGCAAGATGGCGGTGATGCCAGCACCCTTTGCCCTCCTTGGAGGAAGCTAAAATCGCCCTATCAGCAGGGTCTGATCAGATAATTTGGATCAAGGGATTGATTAGGATCGCTTCCCAATGCCATATACCAGATTTGTGCAGAGGAGGTAGCAGTGTACACAAAATGCCTAACAATACATAGAAGCATGCAGCAAGCAATTACAACAAGTAAAATGGTTAATATAGTATTTACAATAGAGTGAAGGAAGGGAGTTAACGAAAGTCCTAGGTGTTGGGCTAGACAATCTAGCCATGAGGCTTTACATTTTTAGTTACAGCATGTCTTATCCCATACCGTTTGTTGCCACTTCCCTTGCCTCCCCCCTTGACCTCCCCCCAGAGTTATTTAGAGGATTGCGGTAGTCGCTGTCATCGAACCATACCGGTCCCCATCGGAAGATGTCACTTTGTTTCACCAGTCATTTGGGCTGAGAGGGACAAACTCGATTCCCAGTCCAGTAGAGGAGTCAAGTAAGGTGTTCTGGTACAGCAGTAGCAGTTGGGATGAGGAAGAAGACCATGGCGAGTTGGAGTACCATGTCTTATTTCAATAGTCTGTAACTAACAACAGTGGTTGCAAGCGCTACAACAGCAAGCGGTGTATATATATACAAAAAGTTCATGGTGCTGTCCCGGATCCACACCAGCATTGGGAGGGATCCATCCCACTGGAGCGCTGTTCAGGGCTATTGCCTCAGTTTCCTGTAAGAAAACATAAGGTTTGCCGGTCTTGGATACAAGCCAAGCCTCAGTAATGGTTATTGGTGTTAGCCCAGCATCTGCAGTGGTCCAGACTCCTTTTCCCTTGTAGGAGTGCAGTACATGGGTTTGTGTTCCCAAACTGGGGTGTTGGGACCAGGGCTATTAAGTGGTTTAGTCCCATGACTGTAAACAACCTTGTTGCCACTGGGGTTGAGTAAGCAAAAACCAATTCCTGAAACAATTTCCATTCCAGTTAAAACATACTTCCACCCTTGCTTACTGGTGGGTAGTGTACCAATATAATTTACTTGCCAGGTTGCCCATAGTATTTTTCCATTTCTTAGCCTGGCAAACCATTGTTCTTTTGTTATATGTTTCCTGAGTTCAGCACATAGGGTGCAAGCTTGTACCAGAGCTCTGGCTTGTTTGTGGGTGATAGGCCACCCCCTGGCATGTGCCTGCCGCACCAGCTCTCTGTGTGTCCCAAGGTTTTATGTAGCCAAATGTACAGGCGTTCCCAATCCACCTGGGCAGCAAAAATTTGTACTGCTGCATTTGCTAGGTTATTTAGCTATGCAGCTAGAGTATTATTCTTTTGGACACATGAATTATGCTTAAGGCATGTGGGGTTGCATGCTGGTATATCCATTTCCAATATTCCAATCTCCAAACAGGCTTTCCTATTTCCCAGTTATTTATCCACTGGGTGGCTCCAGCCCATACAGCATAGGAGTTAGTGTAGATGGTACTGGCCCCTGCCTCACAAGCTAATTGATTGCTGCCAGCTCTGCGAGCTGAGCTGTTCCTTCTATGTTTGTGGTCAGGGGTGCAGTGGATGTGTCTGCTGAAACAGCAACAGCCTTCCCTGTCCACTTTCCTTTGAAATAACCAGGCAGCCTGTATTTACATATAATGTTGAATTTAAAAGCAAGCCAAAAGTGTTATAAACTCAGCCTTGAAAGAGACAGTTAAGTTTCAAAGCTTGAGTTTTTAAACTAATAATTTGGTTTCTAGAAAGTTAAATGTCCTTAAGAGTTGAATGCCCAACAGAAGCACTAACCAATTTGTGCCTTGTCTGTTTGCAATTTTAAGCAAGAGGACATTATCCAAAACAAAATAAAACTAGTTCATTTGAAACCCACAAAATAGGGTTACAATATATAGAGCTCATTCTTTATGCAGTTAACCAATTAAGTTTCAGTAGAATCCTTAATTTTCCTTTGCAGATTTAACAAAGGTGTCCATAGACAAAATGTTTACATTTGATTGTTTCTTTGCCTACATGATTTGCACAGTGCTTAAGGAAGAGGCTGCAAAGAAACAAGGTGTCATTTTAAAACAAGATTTCCCTTCACATATTACTACCATTGCTTAATTCCTTCCACACTCCCATGGAGTCCACCTTTTATCTTCACATTCCCTCAAATCACTTGCTTTGTCCTTTCAAAGAAAATGTCTCATTCCTAGTAACTTTCCAATGTCTGCTTTACTTTCCTTATTCCTTCAACTATGCCCATAGGGCTCCAAACTTTCTGCCTTCCCCTTCTTTTGGTCCATCCTAATTCCTGCTAAATGACTTTTTACAATGACACATGTTTGTCTACTATTAATTTGGTAAGGAGGGTGAGCTTGTTCATTAAGCCTCATACCTCCTGGTCCTTTTCTTAAACATATTCCTGAGGGAAGAAAAAAAAAATAAATCTGAGATGTGCTTTAACTCTCAGCACCCATCCTTAAGGGAATCTAGCTCTGTCTGGGTATTGAGGGACATGCATTTCTACCTCTCCACTTTTGCAGCAGAGGCTTTTACATTTTTCCAGTTTCATATTTGTATTCTTATATTCAGACAATTTTGAAGAACACCTCATTACAGGGTTTCCATAGAAGACAAAAGCTGCAGCTGTTTCCCTCTCCATTGGAGCCAAGGATTTACATATTTACAGGTAGTTAGCCACTTTGTCTTTTAGGTCTGAAATTGTATGGACAAGCAGTTAACACTTGATCAGATCAAGGGCTATGCCCGAACCTTTGCAAGATTTTGTTCAAAAGGGGTAACATCTTTTACAAATGCCAATTTTTCAGTCTTCTCTCTGCCTTCTTAAAAGACTGCTTACATTTAAACTTTTCTAGTATACCCAACCTGCTATTGGGACTAAAATAGCAATACCAATACCTCATTTTTCTTTCTTTCTGGAGGGCTACAATTTGAACTTTCTGGTCTCAGGTAGTTTGCTAATCAAACTTAGCTATTACCTGCAAAGCTTCTTTGTGCTGCCAGCTAGGGCATTTGCACCACAAAAGAAATCACAACCTGGTGTGGCTCCTGGAGCTTTCACAGCATTTTAGTCTGTTTGCAGGTTTTACTCATTCTATAGTTTACAGGGAAATGTGCAATCTTTGTTTACAACATTACTTAGCCACATTAAACTTTGCATAGGTTATAACTCTCTCTTTATGCTCACAGTTATCCTGTACCTTCATTAAACAACTTGGACTGAAATGGTCTTACTGAAAGTAAACCAAACCAATCTGTTTTAAACCTACAAACAAACAAGATTACTGGACCTTAAAACTTCATTTATTTACACTATATATATATATATATATATATATATATACACACATCTACACAGGTACACATACATTCTCTCTGAACCTTTCTTACACTATTTCTACATAGCTGTACAACAATTACATTCCCTTTTATTCAATGGGGTAGTTCAGTTCCAATAGAACCCCCTCCCTTTAGAGTTCTTTTAGCAGTCTCTCTAATCAAATGTACGAATTTGAGTCAAATTTGCCTGGATTATTTACAGACATTCCTTTGGAAAAAGGGCCCATTTTTCCTTCAGAATGGCTGCAAAGAAACCACAATTTTCTATCTACACCATTTTAGCATTTGCACAACTGCTCAATTCTCTCCATTCTCTTCAGAGTTTAAATTCTCTGTTTCTCTTTTCTTAAAACACTTTCTTATCTCTAAAATAAAAACTGGCCTTGTTTCAGATATTACTCTTGTAAGTATGCTTAAGGATTTAGATATCCAGTACTTACAGCCTTTTTCTCAATTCTACCACAAGGCTTTCAATCTTATCTGTTACCTGCCTGCTTGTCTGGGCCTGATCCTGTTTTCCTTTTCTGCCTGCTTGCCTGGGCCTGATCCTGTTTTTCTTGCTAAATGGAAAGTGGCTCCTTTCCACAGACTCAGGCTTTGTCCCATTCTTTAGCTTGCAGGCAGTTCTATACTTACAGAACTGCACCCACAACTCCTCAGGATTTCCCCAATCCTCTTCTAACATTTCTCTATCCAATTTTGGGTTGCCCCAACCTTCCTGGGCAAACCCTTTCTCTATACCACTAAAATCCATGTCTATCATGACAGGCTTCATGTTGCTGTATGTGAACCAGTAGCACAATCCTGCCGACTACGCCAATTCTGTCAGCCGACGGTCAGGGCAGTGAGTCCCTTATGACCGGCTGAAGTTCTTTTAAATTGTGCTTGGTTCTGTTACAGCAACTGAAGGAGTCAGGTTAAAGCTTAAACAGTTACTATTTTATTGTTACAGGGTAAACTTAGTTGTTAAATGCTACTACTGTGTTACAGATAACACAGACACTACAAAGGACAGGACAGAAATTACACTAATAAGTCACTTACAGGTACCATGAAACCCTTTGGTTCTCTGAGCTCTTATTAAATGCATGCAAAATAGACACATAGCAGGTATATATTCTCACCCCTGCGTTCCAGACTTGGCGTGGCCAGCGTCTTTCTCTCAATCCCTCGGGAAGAAGTAGGGCGAGGTTGGGCGTCCCACAGACCTCGGGAGACAATCAATACCTGCCAGCAGGTATAGATGATTGGAGCTCAAATGGGGTGGGCTGCTGAACCTCTTTTATACCCCTTGGGTCATGTAGGCTTCTTCCTGGGCTCAAGTGGCCAATTAGGAAAAATGGCTTTGAATGCCAAGTTTCCCACGAAGGGTGCAAAGCATAATTCACACCTGGGAAAATGCAGACAATGGGCACCTCTGGTATGTGATGGGCGAAGATTCCTCTCTGGGACAGTGCAGGCGTGTCAATTACTGGTACTAGCCATCAGGGCGACGGGAGGCCCCGGGTCGTCAGCTAGCCCATTTACTGTCTGGTTTCTGTTTATGGTAGAGTCAGGGACAGGCAGCAAACCTGTGTTCCCAGGGCATCAAAGGCTGACTGCCTTTCTCTTGCTCTCTGGGGGGGGGGGGGGGAACAAGATGGGGCTCGTGGAAAAACAAGATGGGGTTTTGTGTCTGGCTACAGAGCCCTTTATGCCAGCCCCACACCCGCTGGGGAGGCTCCTACCCCCCAGGGACCTGAGTGGGCTGAGAACGGAGCCCTCGGTTTCTCTAAGCACCTGGGGGTGGGGCAAGGAGGGGTCATGTGGCCAGTGAGCCCCCTGAAGCCCCTCACTCCATGGGGCCTGCTGCGTTTAGCCCCTTGGGTGCCAGTGGGGCACACACCAGGTGGAGGGGGGGCTGGTAGTTAAGGTGTCCTTCTGGCTGCCCCCTAGGTCCACGGGGGGGCTCTGCAGATCTACCCTGAAGGGCGCCGCATGGTGGCTAATATCGAGCCTCTCTTCGACCGGCTGCTGATTTTCTGGTCGGACCGACGCAACCCCCACGAGGTGAAGCCGGCCTACGCCACGAGGTACCTGGATCCCGCGGGAACGGGGGGGAGGGGAGGGCTCATTTGCATTCAATTTGCATACACCACACGTCGCTGGTCCAGTCCCTGCGTCTGATTGGCCTCTGGATGTTGGGGGTGGGGCAGGCTGGGAGCCGGGACTCTTGGGTTTGGGGGTCAGGTTGCGGGGTGAGCCGGAGCCAGGTCCTACCCCTGGGAGCCCCTCCTACGGGGGCCTGGGTCGTGGTGCCTGCCAGGCCACGTCCCCCCCTTAGGTCTGTCTGTCCGCCCAGGTACGCCATCACCGTCTGGTATTTCGACGCCAAGGAACGAGCGGAAGCCAAAGACAAATACCAGCTGGGTAAGTGGGTCCCCCCCAGCCAGCCCCTTGCCCGGGGTGGGAGCCGGCGCCCCCCAGCGGGGCAGGCTCTGTGCCTATTCCTTGCCCCATCCCCTGAGCCCCCCCCTCTCTTTCAGCCTCGGGGCACAAGGGGGTTCAGGTGCCCATGCGCCAGGCGAGCCGGGGCCCAGATGGACACGGAGCCGGCCGGGGGTCCTAGCCCGGAGCTACTTCCTGCTGCTATTCGCCTGCCTTGGGTTTGCCCGTTTCAAGCCCGTTGCTGCTGCTGCTGCTGCCGCCGCCCACGACGGTTCCTGGCGCTGCTGGCGGACTCGGGTGCTGCCCAGGGAGCCCCCCAGCACCCCACAGTCCAGACCGGGTGCTGGAGCCGGCGCCTTGCACTAGGGATGATGGGGGGACGGGGTTGTGTGTCGGGAGGGTCACCAGACTGGGGATATGGGGGGTGCTGGGGTTCTAGATATGTGGGGCGGATGGTTGGCGGGGGGACCCCGTGTTTTGGGGCCACACAGGACCCAGCTGGGGGGCTCGGACTCTGCCAAGGATGGGGGGAGGGGCTGGCCCTCCAGAGCGAACGGAGGGTGGAGGGACGGCCAGATTCCTGCTCGTTTCACCCGGTGAGAGAGACAGAGGGGGGTGGGCAGAGAGGGACCCCCCCAAACTGAAATAAATGTTACCTCATTGCAGCCCCCCTCTGCCTCATCCGTCCCCTCCCCAGGGCTCCTGGGGACCCCGCTCAGCACAGCCTGTGGGGCTGGGCACCAGGACATCTGCGTTCTATCCTGGCTCTGGGAGGGGAGTAGGGACTAGTGGTTAGAGCTGGCTTGGGCTGGGGTGGGGGGGGTGGAGCCAGGACTCCTGGGCACTGCAGTTGTGGTTCTGTGCTGCCTCCCGGTGGCCAGTCGGTGGTAAAGGCCCCTGGCCACCCTTGTGCGACTGGGTTTGCTACCCCCCTTACCCTGTCCATGCCCCTCACTGCCCCCAGGAGCTGGGTCCAGGTGGGGCGCCACAGGTGGGCCTGGCAGCTGGGCCCCCAGGCGTGGGGCTGGCGGCCCGGACCCTGGAGATGGAGTGTACCCGAGAATTTATGAGAAGCATCCCAGAGCGTCGCCCGTCATGGCCTTGTGGACACCCCCAAAGCACAGTGGGGGGGGGCTCTTTCTCCCCTCGCCTGCCCCGGCAGCACAGTGAATACAGCTCCGGGCTCCCACTGGCAGCCACCCCCACTGCTGGACACGCCGGCGGCCTGCCACGTCGGGGGCGACCAGGGGCCAGGAGGAGAAAGACCCTGCGGGTGCTCGGAGCTGGGAGCAGAAAGCACCAGCCACGGAAGAGAGGGACACGGCCCATTGCTGGGGGTGGCAGGCCGGGGTATCCGGCGCCCGTCCCAGCTCCTGGCCCTGCCTCGGAGGGGCAGTTTGTGGCAGCGCCAGGGAGCCGGGTGCCTGGCGGGGCTTGTGCTCCAAACGCCTGACTGGCACGTGGCTGAGAGCAGGAGCCTCCCCCCCCCGGGCAGGAGACGGGCCCTGTCTCCGAGGGCAGGGAGGGGGCTGGTTTGTGCCTAGGACACGTTTCCTGGCCACTCCCGGACTCGCCAGATCCCCGGGGAATGTTCCTCTGACACTTCCGAGCTTCCCCTGCCGCGAGTATGGGCACGCCCGGCCAGGGCCCCCTCCCACCTGGCCCCTCCCATCCCCCTCTCGGAAGTGGGCATCACCCCCACCGCCCTTCGGAAGGTGTTTGCTCCTCCACGCTTGCCTCCCTAGCCCCCGCGCCAGCGTTCCCTTCCGTGGGCGGAAGACATTTTGTTCTGTGCGCCGAGGCCTGGGCGGATGTGCACCACCAGGAGAAACCCAGCCCTGGCGCTGGGCCCGCTGCGAATCAGCTGGGCGGCACTGGCGGCTCTCCCGGGCGGTCCCCCAAGCGCTCAGCCTACAGGGACCCCGTCCGTGGGCCTGGAGCTGTGTGCTCAGCCTGGCTCGGAGCTTTCACTGCCTGGCTCCCCCGCCCGGGCCTGCCCCTCAGGGTCTCAGGGCTGTCCTGAGACCTCCCAGCAGCCTGGTCCCCGGTCACACGCTGCCCCTTGCACCCCTGGGGAGCTGCCTAACTCAGGCTGGGCCCATCAAGCTCCCTCCAACGGGCCCTGGCCCTGGGACAGGTCGCAGCTGGAGCCCGGGCCGTTTGCTGGGACAGGGCCTGGAGACACAAGGGCAGGACTGAAGCGGTTCCCAGGGGCGGGGACTGGGGCAAAATCAGCCCCGAGTTCTCTTCCCAGCTGCACAGCAGGGTCACGCTGCGGTTCCTCCAGCCAGCCCGGGGCGGGGGCGGCGCTGCGCTCCTCTCTGGGACAGACGCCCACGTGCGCTAGAGCCGGCCGGCCGACAGAACAGCCCCTCTGCAGGCACTCGGCGCTAAAGGAGGCCGGGAAGAAGAAACACGTCCCCCGCCCTGGCTCGGGCTAGGAGTGAAGTTGGAGTGGAGAGAACCAGGGCAACTGCCCTGCCCGTTTCGATTCCTGCCTTTTGGACCAGAGCTGACCTCTTTGCGGCTGCGTGCCTCAGTTTCCCCAACTAACAAAGAGAGCTAATCGCGGCTTCCTGGACTAGTCCCATTTTCCAGGGTGGGCGACGGAGACCCAGCTCAGGCCTGCCTGCTGGGGTCACCTTGGCGAGCGGCCGACTCCCCTGGTGCTCAGAGCCGTCGGACACACAGCTCCTCCGTGTGTGTCTATTCTGGGCTTAGCCCCTGGGTCACCGCGGGGCTGGTCGGTCGGTTCTCGCTGAGCTCCGGGGAGCAGGGCCTGGCCGCTGGGGATCGGAAGAGGCTCTCGAGGATGAATTCTTGGACAATACTGTTAGCAATGTCCTGGAGGCCAATATGAAATCCCTGCTGGTAACCTGGGGGGGGGGCAGGGACACAGGGAAGGGGGGGCCCACAAGGCCAGGGGGCAGGTCGCGGAGCAGCGGCTGGATCGGTGAGCGCAGCTCCAGGGCGTTGCTTTGCAGACCCCATGTGAGAGGGGCTGTCGGCTTGGCCCCCCCCCACCCCACGCGCTGAATGGCTGCAGCGGAAGTGACGGTTCCTGGGAGGGGGCCCTGGAGGCTGCTGCACGTTGCATTCCCCTGGGAAGGAGCCGAGGAGCTGCAGACGCCAGATCCGGCTGCCAACGGCTTGCTGGTTCTGGGGGCAAGAAGCAGGGGTTATACAGAGCCCCTTCCCCCGGGGGGAAGCCCCCCAGTGAATGGCGCGGGTGGGGGAGCGCGAAGGGAGCCAAGGGAGTTCCTGAGATTTGTGGGAGGGGAGCCGGGTCCAGGCTGGGCGGAGCCAGCCCAGTAGCCCCTACAGCTGGAGTCCAGGCAGTTCCTTGGCAGCTGGCACCCATGTGTCCCCCTGTACCCTGCCCAACAGCTCTGTCCCATCCCGTCTCCACCCCAGTAGCTGCCACATGTGCGCCTGCCCTTCCCCTAGGCCAGGGCCCGCAAGGGGAGGGGAGGCTGGAAGACATGGTGTGCCCCTCCCTAAAACTCTGGTCTCACCCCCATGAGACTGGGGGCAGGGGATTGCGGGGATGCGGAGCTGTGTTTCCGGCCCCATCCCTCCCGGTTCTTCCAACTCTGCTTCCCATGAAGGGACCTGGGGGGCACAGAGCCCCCGGCAGTGGCTCTTGGAGGGACTGAATGAGTCTCTGAGGCAGGGGGCATGGGAAGGGGGCAGTGATGGAGCTGGTGGGGGGATGGAGGGGCACAGGAGTCCCCTAGTTGTCCCACGAGCTCGGCCAACAGATGCCGCGCAGCCTGTGCCCAGCAGGTACGTGACACCTTTCCCTGCCGGCACTACCGATGCGTTTCGCTGGGGCCGGCCTGATGCCCCGAACGAAAACCTGGCCGGAGATTTTGCTCTGTGAAACATTTTGAGCTGGAGGGGCTAACTAACTAACTAACTAACTAACTAACTAACTAACTAACTAACTAACTAACTAACTTCTCACCCGGCCCCGAGCTGCTGCAGTGAGAGGGCTGGGGCTGTCCTCTCACCCTGGGTCAGCCACAACCTGAACCCCTCATCCCCAGCCCCACCCCGGAGCAACGATTTAAACGAAGAAAAACACAAATGAATCGGCATAAGGACCCGAGCCAGGCTGGGTACATCTTCTCGTGCACAGTGTTCTGCGGTTTGCTATTTGCTCCATTTGAAGAAGAAAACTTAAAGGAAATATTTCTACACAATCCCCTTTGGGCAGCTGCTTGTCTGTGCTTAGCGCTGGGGAAAGGCCCCCAGCTGATGGCTCTGGAAACTGACCAAGACTTTTCCACACAAGCAGGTGTTGCTCCAAGCCACGTCCCGCTTCAGGCCAGACCTGGCAGTAAGGGAGAAATGAATCGCTTCTCCGCCTTGGGGATTTGGCCTGGTGAGTGAAGCCAGACAGAACAAACAGCGCGTGATCGATGGGAATCCAAGTTGTGTAATGCAGCACCGAAGATGCTCAGATAATGCGGGGATGAACAGTGGCAATCGGGAACTGCCAGATCCCACACAGCAATTGCAACCCGTTTCTCAACCGAGAGAGCAGCTCTCAGTCGGGCATCATAGAATCATAGGACTGGAAGGGACCTCGAGAGGTCATCGAGTCCAGCCCCCCGCCCTCAAGGCAGGACCAAGCTCCGTCTACACCATCCCTGACAGATGTCTATCTAACCTGTTCTTAAATATCTCCAGAGAGGGAGATTCCACCACCTCCCTTGGCAATTTATTCCAATATTTGACCATCCTGACAGTTAGGAATTTTTTCCTAATGTCCAATCTAAACCTCCCCTGCTGCACTTTAAGCCCATTACTCCTTGTCCTGTCCTCAGAAACCAAGAGGAACAAATTTTCTCCTTCCTCCTTGTGACACCCTTTTAGATATTTGAAAACCGCTATCATGTCCCCCCTTAATCTTTTTTTTCCAAACTAAACAAGCCCAGTTCGTGAAGCTTGGCTTTATAGGTCATGTTCTCTAAACCTTTAATCATTCTTGTCGCTCTTCTCTGTACCCTTTCCAATTTCTCCACATCTTTCTTGAAATGTGGCGCCCAGAACTGGACACAGTACTCCAGCTGAGGCCTAACTAGTGCAGAGTAGAGCGGCAGAATGACTTCACGAGTTTTGCTTACAACACACCTGCAGGTTGTACCTGTTGATACAACCTAGAATCATATTTGCTTTTTTGCAACAGCATCACACTGTTGACTCATATTCAACTTGTGGTCCACTATGACCCCTAGATCCCTTTCCGCCATGCTCCTTCCTAGACAGTCGCTTCCCATCTTGTATGTATGGAACTGATTGTTCCTTCCTAAGTGGAGCACTTTGCATTTCTCTTTATTAAACCTCATCCTGTTTACCTCCGACCATTTCTCTAACTTGCTAAGGTCATTTTGAATTATGTCCCTATCCTCCAAAGAAGTTGCAACCCCACCCAGTTTGGTATCATCTGCAAACTTAATAAGCGTACTCTCTATCCCAATATCTACATAATTGATGAAGATATTGAACAGTACGGGTCCCAAAACAGACCCTTGCGGAACTCCACTTGTTATCCCTTTCCAGCAGGATTTAGAACTGTTAACAACAACTCTCTGACTACAGTTATCCAGCCAATTATTCACCCACCTTATCGTGGCCCTATCTAAGTTATATTTGCCTAGTTTATCAATAAGAATATCATGCGAGACCATATCAAATGCCTTACTAAAGTCTAGGCATATGACATCCACCGCTTCTCCTTTATCCACAAGGCTCGTTATCCTATCAAAGAAAGCTATCAGATTAGTTTGGCATGACTTGTTCTTCACAAACCCATGCTGGCTATTCCCTAACACTTTATTACCTTCCAAGTGTTTGCATATGATTTCCTTAATTACCTGCTCCATTATCTTCCCTGGGACAGACGTTAAACTGACCGGTCTGTAGTTTCCTGGGTTGTTCTTATTCCCCTTTTTATAGATGGGCACAATATTTGCCCTTTTCCAGTCTTCTGGAATCTCCCCTGTCTGCCATGATTTTTCAAAGATCATAGCTAAAGGCTCAGATACCTCCTCTATCAGCTCCTTGAGTATCCTGGGATGCATTTCATCAGGACCTGGTGACTTGCTGACATCTAACTTTCCTAAGTGATTTTTAACTTGTTCTTTGTGTATCCTATCTTCTAAACTTACCCTCTCTCTGCTTGTATTCACTATGTTAGGCACTCTTCCAGACTTCTCGGTGAAGACCGAAACAAAGAAGTCATTGAGCATCTCCGCCATTTCCAGGTTTCCTGTTACTGCTTCTCCCTCCTCACTAAGCAGTGGGCCTACCCTGTCCTTGGTCTTCCTCTTGCTTTTAATGTATTTATAAAAGGTCTTCTTGTTTCCCTTTATGCCTGTAGCTAGTTTGATCTCATTTTGTGCCTTTGCCTTTCTAATCTTGCCCCTGCATTCCCGTGTTGCTTGCCTATATTCATCCTTTGTTAGTTGTCCTAGTTTCCATTTTTTATATGACTCCTTTTTTATTTTGAGATCGTGCAAGATCTCCTTGTTAAGCCAAGCTGGTCTTTTGCCATATTTTCTATCTTTCCCACACAGTGGAATTGTTTGCTTTTGGGCCCTTAACAACGTCCCTTTGAAATACTTCCAACTCTCCTCAGTTGTTTTTCCCTTCAGTCTTGCTTCCCATGGGACCTTACCTACAAGTTCTCTGAGCTTATCAAAATCTGCCTTCCTGAAATCCATTACCTCAATTGTGCTGGTCTCCCTTCTACCTTTCCTTAAGATCATGAACTCTATTATTTCATGATCACTGCCCCCTATACTGTCTTCCACTTTCAAGTTCTCAACTAGTTCCTCCCTATTTGTTAAAATCAAATCCAGAACAGCTTCTCCTCTGGTAGCTTTTTCAACCTTCTGAAACAGAAAGTTGTCTCCAATGCAGTCCAGAAACTTATTGGATAGCCTGTGCCTCGCTGTGTTAGTTTCCCGACATATGTCTGGATAGTTGAAGTCCCCCATCACCACCAAATCTTGGGCTTTGGATAGTTTTGTTAATTGTTTAAAAAAGGCCTCATCCACCTCTTCCACCTGGCTAGGTGGCCTGTAGTAAACTCTTAGCATGATATCACCCTCGTTTTTTACCCCTTTTAGCTTAACCCAGAGACTCTCTACACAGCTATCTCCTACGTTCATCTCTACTCCTGGTGCCGCAACTCAGGGACTGGCTCAACACACAGCTCCTATGTATAAGAACCTATAGAGTAAAATCAGTAGAATAGGGAGCAGCCTTGTGTGTGGCTGCTTCAGAGCAAACACCTAGGCCTTGTGTTTCCTAGGTGTCAACTCACAGGACCGTGAGCAAACAGGATTATGGATTTGCTTCAGCACGAAGTCAATTAGGGATAGTTGCTTTTATTAGTTTCTCACGTCACTATTATTACTGCCAAATGGTTACACTGCTACTGCAAAGTGACACATCAATAAGCACAGGCAGAGCAATTCATAAAAGAGTGACATGCACTTAGAAAAGCTTACATCTCTTCAGTCTGCGGGGAGTCCCGTTCCTGTCACCTTGCACCAGGGCCACAGTGGATGTGGGTCCAGCTGGGGGAATCCAGGGCACCCTCCAAGGTAAAGGTCCCTGGTGAGACTCACCGGGCACGGGACTCCCTACACTAGTTATACCACAGTTGTGTACCGGGTGTGCGTGTACTGGCTCGATGCCATTCTTATCACTTACGAGCTGAAACCGAGGTCAGACTTGTTTACTGCTTAGTAGTTTCCCAGATCAAGTGTGTGGGTTAATTGCTGTTTGCAGGGTCCCTGAGCACATGGCACAGGAGCGGCGCCGGCCCCAGGAGTGTGGCGCATGGGTGGTGCCAGCACTGGGCACGCGGTGTATGGGAGGCCCTGGCCCCTGGGTGTGCAGCGTATGGGTGGCCCCGCCCTCGGGTGCACAGCGCAAGGGCTGTGCCGGCACCGGGCAGACGGCATAAGGGCGGTGCCGGGCCCTGGGTGTGCGTCACAGGCATGGCGCTGGCCCCGGGTACACAACAGAGGGGCGGCGCCGGCCCCGGGTATGCGGCACATGGGTGGCCCCACCCCCGGGCGTGCGATCCAGGGGCTGCTGGGGCCGGTGGAGCCTGCAGGGAGCAGCCTGCGGTCCCTGCTGTGACGAGACGTTACAAGGGCGCACATGACGGGAGATGCAGCCTCATCGGTGGAGCCTGAAAGCTCAGCGGTGAACGTTCAGCAAAGGTGCCCCTGAAGCCAGTGGAGAGGTGTTCTGTGCAAGGCTGCAGCCCTGCTTTAGAGCAGCCTCTGTACAGCAGCGCTGCTGCAGCGGAGCTCTCAAGGGAACAGCTGGACTCTGCCGTTTGGAGGCAGGCATGGAAAGAGACCTGCCAGGGCACGATCCAGCGGGCAGGAAGGAGGCCAAGACCTGGGCATGCCAGGGGGGCAGGGTGGTGGCTCACATAGCTTCCCTTGGCTGGGTCACCACACCCCACTTCTGTGGAAAGTGCTACTTTCCCACCCCGCAGGCGCTCGCGGGCAGCACGGCAGGAGCGAGGGGATGCCAGCGGCTGAAGCCATGCCAGCAGCAGAGGCAGCAGCTAAAAACTTCCCCTCCTCCTTCATCCAGGTTGCCACACGAGATGCGAGTCTTCTCCAAATCGCCCAGAGCGGTGGGGAGCTGATGCTGAGAACACAGCTGGAAACCTGGGTCGAGGGCTGCAGTGTTTTGTGCGGCCATGACACCAGAGCGCTTACCGCCGGCTTGGCGTGGGACGGTGTCCTACCGTGGAGGACGCAACAAGGTAGAACCCTTGGGAGCAGGATGAAAGCCCTCCTATCTGGGACATAGGGAGATATGGAGGGAGGATCCCTGCTCCATCTCCCGACACGGGAACAAGCTGTTCTACCCCTCTCTGCCCCCGCGCTCGGTGGGCACAGAATGTTCTGCACCTCACCTAATTATCGTACCCCTCTTGGAGCGTCTTGGAGTGAAAAGTTGTGAGCTCAGCAGAAGGGCCCCTCCCCGGGACCAGGGCCAACCGCGAGACGTCCTGTGAAGAGGGGATTGTCTCCAAAGCGATGAAAAGTTCTTGGCTCTCGCTGTTTGCCCGGTGGCCATTCTCCTCGTCCTCCTTCCCCAGCACTGCACAGTCCTCCACGCGGCTCTCCTGAGTGTCCTGGGCAGATTCCACCGTCTGGGTTGGGAAGCTGGTTGGGTCCCTCCCAGGATCACGTACAGTCAGTCACACAAGTGACATGTTTGCAGTACTACTGTCACAGCTCCTTAATTTTCACCCGGCCCTGCCGGAGGTCCCCGGAGCATCCTTTCTCCACTGGGCTCTTTGCAATTGTCACATTGGTGGTTTTTTTGCACTTTCCAGGCTCCAGGAGCATGGATTCCTCTCCCTACACCTCCATGAGGTCCGAGATCTTCTACACACTCCATGCTGGCGCTCTTCTGTGCCCCTGGCGCTCATGGGACTTGACCTCAGGGAAGTCATGGCCCCATGTGCGGCCTGCTCTGAGGTGCGGTCGCAAGGTTGGCCACGCGGGAAAGGACATTCAAACTTTCCCAGGGATTTTGCAGCTCACCTGGAGAGCAGTAGAGGGGCGAGTTCTGGGCAGAGCGGTCGCAGCAGGGCACTGTGGGATGCCTCCCGGAGGCCAAGAACATCGACTTTCTCAGCGCTGGTTCTACACGACCGTGAATGTGACCATGTAGGGGCCAGTTTTGCTTTACTCCTCCTGAAACGCAGAAGCACCGAAATGGACTGCAGCGGCCCTTAAAGGTGACGGAATGGGCATGATAACATGACCTCACTGTTAGACAATCAACCTTACATGGCTAAATTCACCTTAAACGCCTAGAGTAGACCAGGCCTTAGAGGGAAACACAAAGACCCTTGTGGAGAGGATGGCCTAGAGCGGTGGCAGGCGAGGGCCTGGATGAGGCTGGACTCAGCCACTGGTATCAGCTGTTGCTTCTCTGCCCTTCCTGTGGATCTGGGGTCCTGGCTGACATCCCAGCCTTCCTGGAAAACCCTTCCCGGTGGCCTGTGCCGTGCGCACAGCGGTGTCTCGCTGCTACATCCCCTGACAGGGGAAGGCTGCCGGGTGGGCTCCCACCTCCATGCAGCCAGGGGCCGATACTTGCCCAGCCAAGCTGGGGCCTCCACATTTATTTATATCACATGGACAAGGTCACCTCACAGGCTCGTCCACACACAAGGGCTGTGTCTAGACTGGCCAGTTTTTCCAGAAAATCAGCCACTTTTCTGGAAAACTTGCCAGCTGTCTACACTGGCCGCTTGAATTTCCGCAAAAGCACTGACGATCTCATGTAAGATTGTCAGTGTTCTTGTTGCGGAAATACTATGCTGCTCCGGTTCGGGCAAAAGTCCTTTTGCGCAAAACTTTTGCGCAAAAGGGCCAGTGTAGACAGCTCAGATTTGTTTTCCACAAAAAAGGCCCGATGGCGAAAATGACGATCGGGGCTTTTTTGCGGAAAAGCATCCGTGCCAATCTAGACGCTCTTTTCCGCAAATGCTTTTAACGGAAAACTTTTCCGTTAAAAGCATTTCCAGAAAATCATGCCAGTCACTGTGTGTCTGATCTCGGTCACTGTGTGTCTGGGCGGCGCCCGGCCCGACGGGCCCTGATCTCGGTCACTGTGTGTCTGGGCGGCGCCCGGCCCGACGGGCCCTGATCTCGGTCACTGTGTGTCTGGGCGGCGCCCGGCCCGACGGGCCCTGATCTCGGTCACTGTGTGTCTGGGCGGCGCCCGGCCCGACGGGCCCTGATCTCGGTCACTGTGTGTCTGGGCGGCGCCCGGCCCGACGGGCCCTGATCTCGGTCACTGTGTGTCTGGGCGCCCGGCCTGACGGGCCCTGATCTCGGTCACCGTGTGTCTGGGCGCCTGGCCCGACAGGCCCTGATCTCGGTCACTGTGTGTCTGGGCAGCACCTGGCGCTATGCATCCCAGGTAAAGGGCACCAACTATCCCAGGAAAGGGGGGGTAGTGAATTTCCCCGGGCGCTGGTAATAGGGTTGCCAAAAATCAGTTCTTACGAGGGATTACCCTTATCGTTCCATCTCTGCACATCAGGATCGGGAGTTGCTGAGGGCTGCAGAAGCAGCATGGTGAGCGCGGGTGCATCCTGCTTGTCTCGGGGGGGGGGGATGATAAACCCCCCCTTACTTGGGGGAGACAGCGCAGGAGGAGGAGCTTGGCGGGGGGCTGGACGCAGCTCCCTTGAAAGGCGCCTGCGGAGGGGAGCGCAGCCACAATCGGCAGCTCTGCAGCAGGAGCCTGCGTCCAGCCCAACGGATGCTCGACCTGAGCCGCTGAGGGGACAGGACTCCGGGCATTCGGCAGGTGGGAGACGTCTGCTCGGGTTTGCTGGCGGCTTCGCTCTTCTCTGCCTTGGGGCGGCCGCGGGAAGGGAGCAGGCGGGAGGGGGACGCAGATCCCTCCGGGGTGGGTCTCAGCTGCCTGCCTGGGGGCCACGCTCCTGGCGAGGGGAGATGCTGGGCTCCCTGACCCCTGGCCTGTCCCTGACACTGGCGACTCAGGACTAGGGGACCCCCCCATCCCAGTGAGCCCGGCTCTGGCGGGAGGTGCCCGAAGCCCAGTGCTGAACAGCGAGTTGGACTCTTCACACCCGGCCTGTTACCAGCCAGCGGGCGAGTCAGAGGCGTGGTTCGCTGCCCCATGCAGTGGCACCTAGAGCACAGTCACAGCTAATAGCAAGGGACCTCCGCGTGGGCTGAGAGCCAGCTGGCTTTTAGCTCGAACAGTAGAGGCTTCTATACAAAGCTCCAGCGGTCCCAGGTTCAAAGGTGGCGGTTCCAGGGGCAGGCAGCCGCAGGGTGGGAGCAGGTACCCACAGGGGCACCAGGACAGAGAGCGCCCGTCACACCGCGTCCGATCGCTAGATGGGGCTGGGGGCACAGACCAAGTCACTGACCCTGATCTCCGTCTCGGGGTGCCTGTGTAGTGACCGGGGTAGCCAGGGCCGTCCTTAGGGTTTATGGTGCCCTACGTGGGATTATTAAACTGGTGTCCGTATGCCTAGGTTTGTCAGGCAAAAAAAAAAAAAAAAAAGACCCACCAATACATTAAAATCACGTTCCTTCCCCATCCTCTCTGCTCCCCTCCTCTCCTCACTTGCTATCCCCAGCCATTGAACCCTCTCACTGGGGTGAGACAGGAGGTGCGGGTTCTGGGGTGGGAACGAGGGATTTGGGCATAGGAAGGCAAGAAGTGCAAGCTCTGGGAGGATAGTTGGATGCAGAAGGGGAGGCTGGCTCGGGGACGGGGCTCCAGGCTGGAAGGTTGGGATGCTGAGAGCAAGCCACAGGCTTGTGGATGTGAGGGTGCAGGAGTTTGGGTGGGGTGCATGAGGGGCTCGGGCAGGGAGGGTGGGAGTATGATGTGGGATTTGCCATGTGTGGATGGTGCGGGAATGTTATGGCAGAAGGCTGAGGATGTGGATGCAGGAGTTTGGGGATGGAAGAAGCTCAGGACAGGAGGTTCCAGTGTATGATAGGCTCAGATTTGGGGTCTGATGGTGCAAGAGTGTTATGATGCTGCAGAGAGATGGGGGCTTGGCCCCAATTGGGGGTATATTGGCCAGGCTTCATTTTTAAATAAAATATTATGTCAAACTCAAAGGCTGCATCTAGACTGGCAAGATTTTGAGTTTCTTTTGCAGTTGCTTTTGCACAAAAACTTGCCAGCTGTCTACACTGGCCGCTTGAATTTGTGCAAGAGCACTGACTGTGTAATGTACAAAATCAGCGCTTCTTACGCAAATACTTTCACACGCCCGCTCGGGAAAAAGCCCTCTTGGGCAAGAATACTTGCACAAGAGGGCAAGTGTAGACAGGGAAGAACTGTTTTGTGCAAAAAAGCCCCGATGGCTAAAATGGTGATCGGGGCTTTCTTGCGCAAAATCGCGTCTAGACTGGCCACGGATGCGTTTGTGCAAAAGCACTTTTTGTGCTAAAGCATCCGTGCCAATCTAGATGCGCTTTTGCGGAAATACTTTTAACGGAAAATCTTTTCCGTTAAAAGTATTTCTGCAAAATCACTCCAGTCTAGATGCAGCCAAAAGGTTTTAACATTGTCTTTATATATGAGAGGGGCAGGGAACCTGTTTTGAGTCAGGGGCCACTGACCCACAGAAAAGTCAGTTGGGGCCACACAAGTGAGATGCCAAAAAAAATACCAAAAAACCCCAAGCCTCACTAATGCAGTCCCAAGCTGGCACAGCTGGCAGGGTGCTGGAGCCAGGGACAGGGTGGTGCTGGGTGCTATGGTGGGTGGCAGGGAGCTAGGTCCGGGGACAGGGTGGTGCTGGGTGCCATGGTGGGTGGTAGGGAGCTAGGTCCGGGGACAGGGTGGTGCTGGGTGCCATGGTGGGTGGTAGGGTGCTGGGTACAGGGACAGGGTGGTGCTGGGTGCTATGGTGGGTGGCAGGGAGCTAGGTCCGGGGACAGGGTGGTGCTGGGTGCCATGGTGGGTGGTAGGGTGCTGGGTACAGGGACAGGGTGGTGCTGGGTGCTATGGTGGGTGGCAGGGAGCTAGGTCTGGGTCACAGAGCAGACAGCCCCCCCACTACGCCACAGATGTTCTAATCACTTTCCTTCTGATATTAATACAAACTTCCTTTTAGGCTTTCCCCCTTCATTTTTGAAAAATTCTATCGTATAAATAAAACATGCACATTTTTCTTTTATTTTGTAACCTTTCCCCCTCTCCACTCCCCTCCTCCCCCTGAAATTACCACTTAAAGATCCAGATACGCTCATAGGGACATATATATGTAATCCCAACCTGCATAAGAATAGCTCCACCGAAAGAGAGTGAGGAGGAGGCAAAGCCCCCGTATCTGCAGTGCCCCGGGATCTGCAAGTGCCGGGGTCAATCCCACTCCAGCCAGCCCCCCTGCACGCTGCACCGCCCCCCAGCTCTGCTTCCTGCCCCCCCCTTCCATCTGGTCAGCCCCCTGCTCCCCCCCAGCCCTGCTTCCCACCAGCCCATGGCTGACAAAAACGAGGAGGGAGGTTTTGTCCAAGATCTCAGGAACAAGGGGTGTGTGTGTGTGTGACAAACACATGCTCACACACATCATGTGGCAGGTAGGTTGTTCGTTGCTGCCGGGGCTCCGCACTGTAACTCTGTGTGTGGCCTGGGGGACAGCACAGCCTCCTGCGGCTGACTGGTCCTCTCCCGGCTCCGGGGCACTTGAATGTGAGTGACCATGTAACCATGGAGCCGGGGTGTCGGGACTGTGTCTTCGGGGCACTAAACCTAACCCAGGGCCGGTGTCACCAGTCCCTGTCTGCGGTCGTACTTTGTAGACAGCACCGAGGGCTGCTGAATTCCCAGGCTGCCTGGTCGGCTGCTAGTAACATCAGCGCTCCAAGCACAGAAGCAGCAGGCAGACAAAAGAGCATCACTGGGGAAACGGCCTTCCAGCCTCCTGCACTTAACACCACCTGGTAAGACGGGCCCTGATCTCGGTCGCTGTGTGTCTGGGCGGCGCCCGGCCCGACGGGGCCCTGATCTCGGTCACTGTGTGTCTGGGCGGCGCCCGGCCCGACGGGGCCCTGATCTCGGTCACTGTGTGTCTGGGTGGCGCCCGGCCCGACGGGGCCCTGATCTCGGTCACTGTGTGTCTGGGCGGCGCCCGGCCCGACGGGGCCCTGATCTCGGTCACTGTGTGTCTGGGTGGCGCCCGGCCCGACGGGGCCCTGATCTCGGTCACTGTGTGTCTGGGCGGCGCCCGGCCCGACGGGCCCTGATCTCGGTCACTGTGTGTCTGGGCAGCGCCCGGCCCGACGGGCCCTGATCTCGGTCACTATGTGTCTGGGCAGCGCCCGGCCCGACGGGCCCTGATCTCGGTCACTGTGTGTCTGGGCGGCGCCCGGCCCGACGGGCCCTGATCTCGGTCACTGTGTGTCTGGGCGGCGCCCGGCCCGACGGGGCCCTGATCTCGGTCACTGTGTGTCTGGGCGGCGCCCGGCCCGACGGGGCCCTGATCTCGGTCACTGTGTGTCTGGGCGGCACCCGGCCCGACGGGCCCTGATCTCGGTCACTGTGTGTCTGGGCGGCGCCCGGCCCGACGGGGCCCTGATCTCGGTCACTGTGTGTCTGGGCGGCACCCGGCCCGACGGGCCCTGATCTCGGTCACTGTGTGTCTGGGCGGCGCCCGGCCCGACGGGCCCTGATCTCGGTTGGGATCTGCCAGAGCTGCCTTAGTGCCCTGCCGTTGGGGTTCAGAGGAGCTGGGGGAGGCACCGTGTCTAGGTCGGTCACAGCAGGAAAAGTGGCACAGACCGTGGCTGACAAGCTGCCCCCAGCGCACCGTTCCCCAGCTTTCCCAGCCGGGGTGTCTCTGTGCCCAGCCCGGCGCAGGTGGGATGACGGTTCTGCCCCTGGCATGGCGCTACCCGGCCGGAATCGCTTCCTTCCACTCGCCGCCCAGCCTGCTGGCTCTGTTGCGCTCAACAAGCCTCAGCCCTCTGGTGAAATCCCGCCCCCCCCCCCAGGCCTTCCTCCTCGGTGGCTGGGCACCCGCCAGCATCAGCAGGATGGCTTATTGACCAACTACCTGCCCCCGCCCCGATCGCCCTGCCAGCTGCTTACTGAGGGCAGGTGCCAGTGCCCGGGACTCACTGTGCTCCCAGCTGCAGGGATCCAGCTCTGCCCCCTGCACGGCTCCAGGGGTGCCACGTGGGCCCAGGCAGCTCGGAGGGGGTTGAACTGGGCAGGGCTGGGATGCTGGGAGCCAGGGGCAGGTTAAGCGCAGGGGGACCTGCTACCCAGAGGCCTGGGGGGGTTCGGCTCCCACCCAGCAGTGCCCCCTCCTGGGGGCAGGCCGCTGTGACAGGTGCGTGTCCCACAGCACCCAGCGAGAGGACGATGCGGGTCGTGTGGCTCTCCCTGCTCTGCGCCGTGGGGCTCAGTGACTTCGGATCCTGCTGGATTTTTACGGACAGCAAAGACGTACCTGATGCAGGTGAGACTTAGGGGCACAGACGCAGGAGGGGGAAGTTAACGATGGAGGCGCCCGTCCAGCCCACCCTCTGGGCTCACATCCGGGGCTGCCCCTCGGCTCCCCTCTGCAAGGCAGGGCCCCTGCAGCCTATTCCCAGAGCCTTGGTGTTCACAAGGCCCCTGCCCCTGCCGATGGGGAGCTCATCCCCAATGACCCACTTGCGCCCAGGCCGTGTCCCCTGCCTGCCCAGCTCCATCCCAGGGGCAACCAAGAGCCAGGAAGTCCTAGCTGCCAGAGGTCAGCAGGGCAGTGAGCTGGGGTTGGGGGCAGGGAGAAGGGGGTACAGGGAGAGGGAAGAGCAGGGGCACAGGGTTGGGGTGGGGGGCCCTTAGCAGGATTCATGCTGGGACTGTCCCTGTAGCCTAGAAATCGCCCCCTGGATCGGAGAAGGGCCCATCTACCCCGGTGTCAGGTCTCTAGCAGCCAACAGGGCCAGGTGCTCCACGGGGGAGGTCTGAGGCACCCCCTACGCAGTGGTCTCCAACCTTTTTACACTCAAGATCACTTTTTAAGTCTCAGAACAGGCGAAGATCTACCGCCCCGCCCCTTCCTTGAAGCCCCGCCCTCTCTATCCTCCTGTCCATCACTTGCTATCCCCAGCCCTTATACACTCTGTTAAACAGTTTATTTTTAAATTATGCAAAATATAAAATTAAAATCACACGTTTATAGTTATGAAATAAATGGTCTGTTTTTAATTCATGCTATTTAAATGGCAAATGAAGCATTTACAATTCTACAGTTTGTTCTCTGCTATTTTGTAAATCTAAAATCAAGAATTGAGAATTACATATTTTTTCTTCCAATAACAAAGTCTCAGTAATAGAAATGTAGCCGTGTTAGTCTGGGGTAGCTGAAGCAAAATGCAGGACAATGTAGCACTTTAAAGACTAACAAGATGGTTTATTAGATGATGAGCTTTCGTGGGCCAGACCCACTTCCTCAGATCAAATAGTGGAAGAAAATAGTCACAACCATATATACCAAAGGATACAATTAAAAGTCTCAGTGTGACACCTGGGACTGAACAGTATCTGCCAGTGTCTTGAAGTCTGGGTTGTAGTCTGAGATTGCTAGTCGTATACAGTCCAGCAGATGGGCATCTGTGATCCTGCGCTCAGCCTGGGAAGCTTGCTCCAGCACAGCTGGAGCTAAACGCAGCCTCCCTGGGCTGAGCGCAGGGCAGCCGGGCTGGAGGGAAGAGAAGCGGCTGCCCGGCCAGCTGGCCATGACGCTCAGCAGGGTGCACCAAGCTCCACATGGGCAGGCGCAGAGGAGAAGCCGCCGATCACCTGGAGCATGGGGCAGCCCCTTTCAGCTGAAAGCCACAGTCAGCTGGCTGGGGTGTTTCAGCCTCCCGACCTCCCAGTTCCCACCATTCCTCGCAGCTACTCCCCTGTGCTGTTGCTCGGTGAATAGCTGCTCCTCAAATGAGGAAATCTAATGTAAATGCACTGCACAGGCGCGCAGTTCAGAGAGGGCTCAAGGGCTACTCTTAGAGCCCCTGAGATCTACCGGTAGATCGCGATCGACTGGTTGGTGACCACGACCCTAGTGGCCCGTGGTGGGATCACCCAGCCACAGAGGGAATTTCCTTTCTGGGAGGAAAACTTAAAAAAACAACGAATAGTCTAGCAGCCTTAGAGACTCACCACACATGTAGCTGGGATCGTGAGCTTTCCTGGGTACAGCCCACTTCTTCAGATGACTGGAGTATTAAAAGTCCAGATCCAAGAATAAATAAGGGAAGCAGGAGGGGGACGGGGGAGCAGAGGTGGGGGAAGGGGGAAGAGAAGGAGGAAAAAAAGGAGAAAAAAGACAGAGACTAGATTGTTCAAAAGACGGACTATGCAGCACTTTAAAGACTAACAAGATGGTTTATTACTCCCGAGCATCACCTAAGAAACCATCTTGTTAGTCTTTAAAGTGCTACATAGTTCTGGCTTTTGTTTCAGCTACACCAGAGGAACACGGCCGCATCTCTGTCACTGTTCTAGATTGTTCAAGTAGTCACAAGAAGCTGATAAGAGCAGTTAGCGCCTCCATTGGTTGGTCGGTTGGCTCATTAGGATGTGGAAGGTGGTGGATGAGCCAGCTGGCATCTCTGTTCGTTGCATTTGCATAAGAATTAAACTTGTAAATGAAGTTAAGTTCCCGCCCTTCCCTGTGTATTTGCCTGGTGGAATTGGCCTGACATAACACGGTGACTGGGAGATCCAGGAGTGAGTGCCCGGGCAGTTAACGTCTTCTCCAACCGGTGTCTGTGGGTCGCCTTTTCCGAAAAGGTTAGCCTGGCAGCTGGATTAAACAGGGCTGCGCTGCTCCAGCCTGGCTGCTTCTCGCTCCGCCCGGGGCTGCAGCGTCACCCCGCCTGCGATGGGCCACGGGCAGGGAGCTGCTCCTAGGGATCGGGTAACTGGTACCTAAGCATCATCTGTCAAGGCGGGAGCCCGGCACTGCCAGCCCCGTGACGCTGCCTGTTCTCGCTCTCCATAGAAGCTACGGATCCGTCACTGGATCCCCCTGCTGGCGCAGTGACAGCCAGTGGCAGGGAGTCCCACCGGCGGGAGGCGCGGGAGAAGCCGTTTCTGTTTCCTGGGGCCGTGGATTCCCCCCTGGAAGGTTCTGGTAGGTGGGGGCAGGGGCGTCTGCAGTGGGAGAGCCGAAGGCTCAGGGGCTGGGGGGGGGAAGAGGCTGCAGAGGGGAGGGGACAGGCCGCAGGGGTGCAAATGGCCGCAGGGAGCAGAGGAGACAGGCGGCTGCTGAGCCGCACACGCTGGGTAGGAGCTTCCCCGGCCCAGGGTGACCTTGGACCACCAGCCCACGGCCTTTGCTGGCCGGCCGGCCCCATTGCAACAGCTCCAGCCCCACTTCGAGCATCAGCCCGGGGCCTGATCCTGCTGCGTGGCCAGGTCAGGTGGGAGGCACCCACATTAATCCAGCCCTTTCTGCCCTCCCCCGCTCGGCGCAGGCTGCCCCGCCATCATTTCCCGCGCCCAGTGGGGGGCCCGGCCCCCGAACAACAAGGTCTCGCTGGTGCCCCCGGTGCCCCACGTCATCATCCACCACACGGACGGGAATCCCTGCGCCTCGCAGGCCGCCTGCAGCCAGGAGGTCAGACGAATCCAGGACGACCACATGGACAAGAAGGGCTGGGCAGATATCGGTTACAAGTGAGTGGGGCCTCCCCACGGCAGAGGGGCAGGGCCGGGGCCACCGCCCCAGGCAGCCACAGGGGGGCGGCAGAGAACGCACGTGGGGCAGAGCTGGGGTGGGTGGGAATTTAATATCTTTGAGGGAGAGGAGGAGGGGTGCCCCAGCCCCCCCAGCTGTGGGGGATGGGAGGGGGGGCACAGAGCACCGCTGGCCTGGGGGAACGATGCGGGGGGGGGGGGGGCCGACGTGCGGGTCTCACGTGGCGCTTGGCCTGCAGCTTCCTGATCGGCGAGGATGGCGGAGTCTACGAGGGCAGTGGCTGGAGCACGAGGGGGTCCCACGCCAGAGAATATAACCCTACGTCGCTGGGACTCAGCTTCCTGGGCAGCTTCTCCGGTACGAGGGTCCCTCCCCGCCAGCGAGGCCCCGAGGGGGGGCTGGGAACCCCCCTGCAGGCTCCCGCCCACAGCTGCTGCCCCGGCTGCTTGAGGACCAGGCAGGCGGCTTTGCTGCAGGGGCCCTCACCAGGCGACCCAGGGACGGTCTCTGGCGATGGGTCACTTGTGCAGAGCGACCTGGCCGGCTGCAAGCAAAGAGCTGGGGGGGTTTATCCGCCACGCCCAAGGGCAGGGCTGGGCCCGAGGACCCTGGAGTGGGGGGCACCTGTGTGCGGCCTCCCTGGGCCTGTCCAGCGATCCCCTGGCTGGCTCTGGGGACCCATGGCTCTTTGCTCCCCTGGCCGATCGCCCTCCCTGTTAGATATCTGGGCCTAATTTCCCCCAGGAACCCGCCAGGTTCAGCTCTCGCTCCCTGGCTCCTGTTCAGCCTGGCTCCGCGCTGCTCACGCTCCCAGCCGGCGCTGTATTTCCTCCTCCCCGGGAAGGAGCTGGGCTGAGGGGAACATCCCCTCCCGGGCTTCTGTGGGGCCCGCTGAGCCGGCAGAGCTTGGCCGACCTGCCCTTGCAGCCTGGTGCCGGCCCTGGAACTGGCTTTCTGTGGCGGACCGGGCCGGGTCGGGCACAGCTGAGGGCGTCCTCTCAGGGCGACGAGCAAAACCCCTCCAACACTCCAGCTCTTCCTGTGCCCCCATCAGCCCCAGGCCAGCACACAGGTGAGGGGTTCTAGAACCCAATCTCACCGACCCTGAACAGGTTCTCCCGCTCCCAAAAGACCAGCCACAGTTCCCAGTCAATTCACACTGGATCTCACCCACAAGCCCACGCTGGGCCAAGCCTGTAGCATCTAAAGGGTTAGTAATAAAAGAAAGAAAAGGTGGAGAGTAAGGTGAAAGATAATACATGACGTGCATCGGATCAGCCAGTTCTCGACACAGGCTCTTAGCAGAGATGTTACAAAATGCTATTTTAAAAGTCTCTGGGGTACATCCTGGCTGCGTCTAGACTGGCAAGTTTTTCCGCAAGTGGGAAAAACTTGCCAGCTCTCTACGCTGGCCGCTTGAATTTCCACAAGAACGCTGACTTCCTACTGTCTGAAATCAGTGCTTCTTGCGGAAATACCATGCTGCTCCCGTTCGGGCAAAAGTCCCTTTTGTGCAAAAGGGCCAGTGTAGACAGCTCAGATTTGTTTTGCGCAAAAAAGCCCCGATCGTGAAAATGGCCATCGGGGCTTTTTTGCAGAAAAGCGCATCTGGATTGGCACGGACGCTTTTCCGCAAAACGTGCTTTTGCGGAAAAGCATCCGTGCCAATCTAGACGCTCTTTTCTGCAAATGCTTTTAACGGAAAACTTTTCCGTTAAAAGCATTTCCGGAAAATCACGCCAGTCTAGACGCAGCCCCTATGTCAGGACGGGTCTACGGTTCTTCCCAGCGCGCTGTTCCTCGCCAGCTTGCATCTAGAATCAGTAGGTGAACTGAAAGACCAGCTGGAGATTGCCGCATGGCATTTTATATCCATCCCTGGTCTCTTCCAAGCTGGGGCAGGTCATGTGGCCCAGTGATCTATCCTTGTGTTCCAAGTCAGCAATCACTATTCTGGCTGGTCTGCAGGTTCTAGACACATTCCTCAGGTGTATTGGCACCTAGAGATTCATTGTCCCGGGAGCTGTGCTAATTAGCGCAGACGCTGAACGAACATTCCCAGCCCATGGCTCTGCCTCAGACAGAGAATTTTCCAGCATCAACAGAGTCCATAGTTATAACTCCACATACAGAGATTACAAAAGTACATGAGTAGCACGCCCAGAATCAGTAGAACATCAGCTTTCCTTTGACACCTCACATGGCCCCCTTTGTACCAACTTTTGGGGCACCCCCCCCCTCATGGGTGCGACAATGACCTTTAAAGTCCAAGAACATGACACTTTCCTGCTTCCTGCACTATTTCTCCACGCCCCTTTTAACACACGGGCCCATGAGCCGGGTGCAGGATCCGGCTTGTGTGCCCACCAGCTGGACCCAGGGAAAATCCCCTCCTGCCCCCCACTTCCCTGTCTGTCCATCCCAGGCTCCCACTAGCCCCATGTCCCCACAAGGCCCCGGGAACAGGGGGTTTGCTTGTCCATTGGGACCCCTGGATTCTGCCCGGAGCCTGGGCGGGGGAGGGATATTGATGTGGCCAATCCAGAGCGTGGGTGGAGGAAGGGGATTTATCGAGGTCACATCCCCTGGGCACAGATGGGGCCAGGCCGAGAGTCACTAGGGGCTGCTTTGTCTTGCAGAAACAGCCCCCAGCGCCGCCGCTCTGAACGCCGCCCGGAGCCTGGTCCAATGCGCCGTCTCCCGGGGCTACCTGAGCCGCAGCTACACCCTGAAGGGGCATCGCAACGTGACCCCCACCAGCTGCCCCGGGAACGCCCTCTACAGGGTCATTACCCAGTGGCCCGGGTTCAAAGCCTGAGTCCCTTGCAGTCACTGGGCAGCCTCATCGCCTGCCGCTTCTGCCTGCCCCTGCAGCACTTCAGCCCCCCAGCAGGGGGCAGCCTCGCGCTTCTCGCCCACCTGCTGCCCCCTGGGGTCCGGAGAGCAGGGAGCTGAGAGTTGGGGCCGTGCTCCCGTCTCCCCTGGGCTCTGCTGCCCTCCCCAGGGATCAGATTTCCAGCCACCTGCCTCCCCAGCCTGTTCCCTCCACCCGGCGCCAGGCCGGGCCCCGGCTCAGCCCGGCTCCACACCCAGCCCAGCCCAGGGCCTTACAGCCTCCAGCGGGGGCGGGGCCAATCCGCAGCCCAGCTCCGTGGCAACGGCCCTGCCAATCCCTGCGCAGCTTTGGGAATGTCGTTTCCTTGCCCGTTTTACACCCCCGGGCAGTGACCAATCCCAGCGTGGAACCGTCCTGGCCCCCAGCCTCCCCTGAAATCTGCAGCCACAATTCCTCCTGGGAGCCCCAGAAATGGGTCCCTGTTGAACCCACCCCCATGCGGAGCCATGTGTCCCCAAACCCTGACCCCCAGCCCTGGCCTGCCCGCTGCTGGTTCTGGGTCTCCAAGTTCAGCCCAGCCCCCATCGCCTGACAGCCCCCACGAAGGGAAGGGCAACATGTTTGGATCTTCACAGGGCACTTGCCTGGGAAGGTCCCGGGTGGGGGGGGAGGGAATTCACAGAGTCCCACACGGGGGTTTAATTCACGCGCAATTTGCTTTTTACCCAGCACCCCTGCAGCCTGGCGCTTGCTTTGCCTGGGAGCTACTGAGCAGGGACAATAAACCAGCTTCTAGTCAAGGAAAACCTGAAGTGCTGTGAATCATTTCACCGGCTGTTCCCGTACAACCTCACCCCCAGGCGTTGGGGTGGGCGGGCCATCTCGGAGGGTGCGATTATGGTCTGTCTCAGTGGTCCCCAATGCGGTGGCCATGGGCGCCATGGTGCCCGCCAGGCCATTTCTGTGCGCCCACCGAGTGATCAGGGCTAGCCCCGCCCCCGGATGCGCGGCGCGAGGTCTGTGCCGGCCCTGGGCTTGCAGTGTATGGGCGGCGCTGGCCCTGGGCGTGCAGTACATGAGTGGCCCCATCACCGGGCGCGTGGCCCATGGGCACTGTCGGCTCCTGGGCGCGTAGCACAGGCGCCAGCTCCGGGCATGCAGCGCATGGGCAGTGGCGGTCCTGCCACTGGGAGCATGGGACATGGGCTGTTCCGGTCCCGGGCGCACGGCGTATGGGCGGCCCCATCCCTGGGCATGCAGCGCAGTTGTGGCGCCAGCTCCAGGCACACAGCGTATGGGTGGCCCCGCCCCCGGGTGCCCGGCAGCCCCAAAAGGTTGGGGTCCACTGATCTGTCTGATTTCATTCACAGGCCTTAATGTGCTAGGCTCTGTGCGCACAGAACGTGCAACAGACAGCCCCCGCCCGGAAGAGCTCACTATCTATCCAGATGAGGGAGGGAGACTGAGGCAAGGGGAGGGGAAAGGTTTTGCCAAATTCACAGTCCAGTGAGTGGCAGGGCAGGGAACACACCCCAGGGCTGCAGTCCAGAGCTCTACCCACTAGGCTGTGCTGCTTCTCAACCCAAAGGGAGGAAAGGAAGACAAACCTAGGGGGCACTGACGTCACATGGGTTACGCACAGTTGGCCCCGCTCGTGCTTCTCAAGATGGAACGAGATGGGGGTTGGGGTTGGCTCCTGATGACTGGAGCTGAGGCTGGGCCTCCCTCCCCGGATGAGTGGAGAACGGTGGGAGCAAAGCGAGGGGAACAGCCGTACTGGCGGCCATGTCCCAGCCCTATGGTGCGCAGGGCTGCCCAGTGTGGGGAGGGATCGGCAGCACTGATGGGGCAGCTGCCTGTTCTGTGATTTGCTGCGGAGCAGCCTCCAACGTGGGGCTGGGAACCCAGTGCCCCTGTGCCTCAGGGCTGGACGGGCCCCGTACATGGGCGCAAACCCCGGTGGGTTGGCAGCTGGTGACCACGCTGGCCCTTTATGACAGTGGAGGCTCAGCGGTGACAGGTTTAGCTGCGGTCCCAGGTGAAAGGAAAGAGGGATACAGGGAGCATGCGACTAGGCGTGTGGCCTGTTGGGAGACACAAGGGCCGCCTGGGAGCAGCATTCAGCAAAGAGCGATTCCAGGAACAGTAGTATAGGGCTGTCACGTCACGTCACTTTATGACAGGCTAAGTGCAAACCTGGGTTGTGCTGAGCATATAGGAAGAGACGCTGGGGAGGAAAGACAAAACAGGCTGCACAGTAGGGTACATAACCCCATTCTTTAGGTAAATAACCCCATTTTTTAGGGCCGTAGTACCGGAAACCCCCAGAAGAGGGTGGCTTTTAATACTCCTTCCCTCTTTTGCAACTCCCTGTATTGAATTTACAAGGAGGAAAGTGTGAGAGAAGGGATGTGATTTAACTCCTGTGTCAGACCAAGTCTGTCCCCTAGGTGTGGGAATTGTGGGTACTGATGGGGGTGCTGCAGCTCCCCCAGTTTTTGTGCAGGGTCCTGGCCACCAGGCTGTGCTCAGAGTCCCTGGTGCACCTGGGAGCCTGGCTGCAGGACTCTCCTTCCTGGAGCACTGTTCCCAGCCCCACATGTGGACCCTGGCTGCAACTGGACTTGCACCCACAGCTCTGTTCACAGCTCCTGGACTCTGTCTGTGGGGTCCTGGCTGCTCCTGGCCCTGCACTGAGGCTCTGTTCCTGGCCTCGCACATATGGCCCAAGACATGGTCCCTTTACCCCTCTGCATCCCCCACCCCCCAAGAGCTACAGGCCTGCTCCTGGCCCCAACTCTGGGAGGTGGAGGACACAGACAGGAGTAAGGGGGTGGGGTGAGGTAAAAAGTCTGGGGTGGGCCCCACTGGCTTTCAGGAGACCCGCTATAAAAATGTTCCAGTTTGTCCCACAATGCACACGCCCACGTTAAGGCCTGCAAAATCGAATGCTGAAGGCAGCTCCAGTTGGCGCCGGTGCTCCGCACAGTCTGGAGGAGGAAGGGACGCCGACGGGAGCATCTGGTCCCATTGGCTTCCCACTGTGAAAAAGAAGCCAAGCTCGGATTAAGGTACGCCGACTCCAGCCACGTATTTTATGTAGCTGAAGTCGCGTACCTGCAGCTGACCTTCTGGCTCCAGTGTAGACCTGGCCTGAGTCCTGCAATGCCGTGGGGCCAGGGTTCACTGGCTCTGGATGGTGCTTGTCATGGCAGCTTGCTTTCTCTTTAGCAGAATGAAGTTGTGATTTGAGGCCAAAAACGTGCTGGGTCTAGCCGGATCCTTGTGCCAAACGTATATTTTCCATCTGCTGCTCTAGAAGCCTGTTTTTTTTTTTTCTGGTCAGCTGGATTAGAAAGTTTATTTTCTTTATTGATGGTTTATTGATTGATGGCTTGTGACCAAGAATGGGTAAGATCCAGCTGGCTGTGTAGGTGCTAAATAGGTGGTTTTCTGTGGGGTGCATTGAGATCTGCATTTTTCAAATTGCAAAATACCAAGTGTGAGCAGGATCTGAAGGAATGTGTCCCTTATAGCTAGTTGGAATGGGAGAGAAACCCTGGGTGTGTTTATTACGTAAACACCGCTTGCTCCTGCTTTGCTTAGATTTGCTAGTCAGCAGATGGAGTGGTATTGCGCTCATTGTAATCCACGTCATTTGTAGCCCAACACCCATTGGCTACGTCTAGACTGGCATGATTTTCCGCAAATGCTTTTAACGGAAAAGTTTTCCGTTAAAAACATTTGTGGAAAAGAGCATCTAGATCGGCACGGATGCTTTTCTGCAAAAAAACCCCGATTGCCATTTTCGCGATCGGGGCTTTTTTGCGCAAAGCAAATCTGAGCTGTCAAAAGCTTTGCACAAAAGGACTTTTGCCCGAACGGGAGCAGCATAGTATTTCCGCAAGAAGCACTGATTTCAGACAGTAGGAAGTCAGTGTTCTTGTGGAAATTCAAGCGGCCAGTGTAGATAGCTGGCAAGTTTAGTCTTGCTAGTCTAAACACAGCCATTATGTTTTCCAGGTATCATAAGGGTGTCATAAGGAGGAGGGAGAAAACTTGTTCATCTTGGCCTCTGAGGATAGAACAAGAAGCAATGGGCTTAAACTGCAGGAAGGGAGGTTTAGATTGGACATTAGGAAAAAGTTCCTACCTGTCAGGGTGGTCAAACACTGGAATAAATTGCCCAGGGAGGATGTGGAATCTCCATCTCTGGAGATATTGAAGAGTAGGTTAGATAAATGTCTATCAAGGATGGTCTAGACAGTGCTGGGTCCTGCCATGAGGGCAGGGGACTGGACTCAATGACCTTTCG
Source organism: Pelodiscus sinensis (assembly GCF_049634645.1). NCBI lineage: Eukaryota > Metazoa > Chordata > Testudines > Trionychidae > Pelodiscus > Pelodiscus sinensis. The sequence continues at coordinate 7,341,371 of NW_027465849.1, read as the reverse complement.
AGGTCCCTTCCAGTCCTAGTATTCTATGATTCTATGTTTATACGAAATGCAGGGGGAGCTGAAATATGGTTACTGATGTTTTTAGTTTTGGAGGACTCCAGAAAAGCAGGGCTGTGCTAAATTGTTCCACATGAAAGAGCTCACAGCAGAAAGATTCTTGCAAATGTAGGGGCTTGAGTGTCAGAGCTCTGAGGGTAAGAGAAGGTTATCCTGGTCAGGAGGTGATGTGGTTTCCCCTGCCTGGACTGGTTTGACCTAATTCCTCCCACTGTTCAAAGAGCAGAGCTAAATAGACATCAGTAGGTGCCTCTTTTCTTATATTAATTGTGTTGGAGTTTAAAGACTAAGGGGGTAGCCTTGTCCTGACTGCTCATTATATAGAGGGTTTTTTTTAGGCTCTAAGACCTCGTTTCTCAAACTGTGGGTCACGAGCAACTTAGAGGAGGGTCCAGTATCAGAAAGTTTGAGAACCTCTGCTCTAAAGTTACGTCTACACAGCAGCATTATTTTGGAATAACATCCGTTATCCCGAAATAACTATGTGAGCGTCTACACAGCTAACCTGTTCTTTCAAAAAAAAAATTCGAAATAATGGGCAGCTTATTTTGGCCTTTGTAAACCTCATTTCATGAGGAATAACGCCTGTTTCGAAACAGCTATTTTGTTCCACTGCTACTATTTCAAAATAGCTCCTCCCCAAGGCATTCAAAATAATTACTCCCCATGTACAGATTGACATACACTGGCCACACACACAGAGGCTATACACAATAGAAATGTAAAGTGGACACACACAGCAGCAGAGACACACACACTGGCCACACACAGCAGAGATGCACACAACACACACGGATACACACACAGGCTGTACACACCAGACACACACACACTGGCTACACACAACACACATGGATACACCCACCCACACCAGAGACGCACACAACACACATGGATATACACCCACCCACACCAGAGATGCACACCACACACATGGATACACACACCCACACCAGAGACACACACCACACACATGGATACACACACCCACACCAGAGACACACACAACACACATGGATATACACACCCACACCACAGACACACACTGGCTACACACAATACACATGGATACACACACCACACCCACACCAGAGATGCACACCACACACATGGATACACACACCACACCCACACCAGAGATGCACACCACACACATGGATACACACCCACACCCACACACTGGCTACACACCACACACATGGATACACACCCACACACCCACACACCGGCTACACACAACACACATGGATACACACACCCACACCAGAGATGCACACAACACACATGGATACACACACCCACACCAGACACACACACACTGGCTACACACAACACACATGGACACACACACCCACACCAGACACACACACACTGGCTACACACAACACACATGGATACACACACCCACACCAGACACACACACACTGGCTACACACAACACACATGGACACCCACACCCACACCAGAGATGCACACAACACACATGGATACACACACCCACACCAGAGATGCACACAACACACATGGATACACACACCCACACCAGACACACACACACTGGCTACACACAACACACATGGACACACACAGACACACACACACTAGCTACACACAGCACACATGGACACACACTCACACAGGTTGCACACACCAGACACGCGCAGCAGGGACGCGCACGCGCACATGGACACGCCCCCCACTTAGGGACGCCGGGGCGGGGCCTCGTGACATGTGGCGGGTCCCAGGGCGACGCAGCCTGCGCTCGGCCCCGCCCCCGCCGCGGACTTAAAGGGCCAGCAGCCCGGCGGGGGCGGGCCAGGCTGTTTGGGGCGCATCACGTGAAGCTGACTATTTGTCCGCGGCCTCTTTCATTAGTAGCAGCAGATTCGCGCCTTGTTTTCGAGCCCCAGCGCGCGTCCGGCGCCTAGGGAGTAGGCAGCCGCCTCAGGGGGGCGCATCCTCAGCTTCCCCTCCCCCCCCGGAACGCGCCCCCAGTGCCGCGCCGAAAGTGCCGCGCCGAAGCCTCAGCCGCCTTCGCCCGGTGCTGGCGGGCTGGCCGCCGCCGGGTGCGTGCGACGACTCGCAGCGGCTGATTCGCTACGGAGACGACCCTTTACCGGAGCGTCCCGCGGCGGCCGGCCGGCCCTGCCCGCGAGGCCAGGCGGCGGGATCTTCCCCTCCTCGGTGCCGCGGCGGCGGGCGGGGCCCCGCGCCGGGCGGGCGGCCGCCGCCCGTGGCGAAAGTGCGGGCCGCGGATGGGCAGGCCGCTGGCGCACTCCGCGGGCGGCGGCTTCTCTCGGGTCCGCCGCGCCAGACCGCGGCTGCGCTCGGCGGCGGTTCCCCGGCGCGCGGCCTCCCCTCGCGGCCCAGCCCTCAGCCGGGCCTGCGCGGGCGGGGCGGGGGCGCCCGCGGAGTGATGCCGCCCGGGCCCCCATGAGGCGGGGAGCCATGGAGCGCGCGCCGCGCCCCCCCCGGCAGCCGGACGCGGAGCCCTGCGCGGGCGCGGAGGAGGCGGGGGGCGGCCGAGCGGGGCTGCAGCCCCCGGGGGGGGCGGGCTTGGCTCGCCTGGAGGAGGCCGGGCGCCCCCCCCCGCCGCCGCCCAGCTCGCAGGCGGCGGGGGGAGGGGCCGCCCCTGCCGCCCGGGGGGGCTCGGAGCGGGGAGCGGAGCCGTCGGAGCGGGGAGAGACTCTGGCCGGGAGCCACCCGCTGCAGGAAGCCGCCTCGTGCCCGCCTGCGGAGCGGAGCAGCGCGGCCGCCGACAGAGGATGCCCGGAGGAGGAGGAGGAGGAGACCTCCCTGCCGCAGGGGAAGCCGGCCTCGCCGCCGTCCCGCCGCGGTGCTTTGGACTCCGACGCCCCCAGCCCGCAGGGCGACCCGCGCGTGGAGCCGCCGTGTGAAGAGGGCAAGCTGAAGAATGGAGCAAAGCGGGTCACGTTCCCTTCCGACGAGGACATCGTGTCTGGGTCTGTGGAACCGAAGGATCCCTGGCGACATGGTAAACTTTGCAATTCACTCGCGCTCTTCTTCTCAGGCTGGTTTGTGCAAATGGTATATTGCCTGAATCGTCCTTAAAACACAACACAGAGACAAGCACCTTAAACAAAATACAGGGCTATGTAGCACTTTATGTAGCACTTTGAAGACTAACAAGATGGTTTATTAACCATCTTGTTAGTCTTCAATTCACTCGCGCTCTTCTTCTCAGGCTGGTTTGTGCAAATGGTATATTGCCCGAATCGTCCTTAAAACACAACACAGAGACAAGCACCTTAAACAAAATACAGGGCTATGTAGCACTTTATGTAGCACTTTGAAGACTAACAAGATGGTTTATTAACCATCTTGTTAGTCTTCAATTCACTCGCGCTCTTCTTCTCAGGCTGGTTTGTGCAAATGGTATATTGCCCGAATCGTCCTTAAAACACAACACAGAGACAAGCACCTTAAACAAAATACAGGACTATGTAGCACTTTATGTAGCACTTTGAAGACTAACAAGATGGTTAATAAACCATCTTGTTAGTTTTTAAAGTGCTACATAGTCCTGTATTTTGTTTCAGCTACACCAGACTAACACGGCTACATTTCTATCACTAAGCACCTTAAAGACTAACAAAACACGTCGATGAGATCGTGAGCTGTCCTGGGTGCAACCCACTTCTTCAGATGACCGGAGAAAGAAGTGGGTTATGCCCATGACCGCTCATGATACCAACATGTTTTGTTAGTCTTTAAGGTGCTACTAGTCTACTTGTTGTTTTTTTAAGTTTTTCCTGTTACAGACTAACTTGGCTACCCCTCTGAAGCTTCTGAATAGTCCTGTTAACTTCAGTGAGGATCTGTCCGCGTGTTAAAGGGAATTGTTCCCAAATGAAGCAGAACACTAAATTGCTTATGTTTGTGGTATAACAGGAAACTCGGAGATGACTTTTCTATAAAATGTTTAAATATGCTTTAAACAGAACTAAGCAGTTTGTTTCAGATTTATACAGCTGTACTACCCATTTGGTCCTTTGAGTGTACACAGGATCTTTATAAAAATTAGTCAATAGTTAAGAGGAGTTTTGACTAACATTAAAGACTAACAGATTTATTTGGCCATAAGTTTTCGTGGGCAAAGACCTACTTTGACTTTGTGGTTCTTTACCCATGAAAACTTATGTCCAAATAAATCAGTTAGTCTTTAAGGTGCCACAGGACTCGTTGTTTTTGCAGATAAAGACTAACAAGGCTACCCAATCAATAATTAGAATCCAGTGACAAGAACTGAAAGCTAAACTGATATTTATTAAAACTTAAAATACAATGATGGTCCTGTAGCACCTTAGAGACTAACAAAATATATGAGTAGTGTCCGGAGCTTTTGTGGGCACAGCTCACGTCTTCAGATCCATATTTGTTGTCTGAAGAGGTGTGTTGTGCCCACGAAAGCTCATGATAATATTTATATATTATTATTAGTCTCTAAGGTGCTGCAGGACCTTTGTTGTTGAAGTTTTTTTTAATTTCAGGCCAACATGGCTACTCCTCTGTGATATTTATTAGTTATAATATGCCGGCCTTTTAATGTAAATGGCCATTCTGCACTGTTTTAAGCACTTTCCTGATCCAGGTGTCTGTAGGACTGAAGATTTGAAAAAATGTAACTTTGTCAGTAGCACAACTTTTTCACACTTTGTAGTTGTTGAAAATAATACCCTTGTTTAGCAGTCCTCATGTTGTTGTTGTTTTTTTTTCTTCTGATTTTTGCATGACTGACTTAGGAAACAAGCAAACTTGGTCTCCTGGAAATGTAAAGAAATAATGATCTCTCCACTTCGTAATGTTTTATCATAGCATTACCAAGAGAGATTGCTATTGTTGTTTAATGCAAATATATGTATTTTACTGTCACTTCTAAACTGAATACTTCTGTAGTTTAGACTCAAAGTGGTAGTTCAGTTAGTCTGTAACTTTAAAAACAATGAGTAGTTCTTTGGCACCGTTGAGACTAACAAAAATGTATACATTCTGGATTTCTGTCACTTCCATTCCAGCGTCCAGCTCATCTGAAGAAGTGGGTTTTGCCCATGAAAACTCATGGTAGTTTAGACGGTTAGTAATGCAAAACTGAAGTCCATCTCGTACTGTATACAATTTTATATTTTCTGTGCATTTGTCATTTATCAATCAGACTTTTATTTATATATAGGTAGGTAGGGGTGTGTGTGTGTACACGCACACATTATGGATTTACAAATGCTGTTGTTTTTTTTAAAATAAATGTGTAACTGCTGTTTTCAGTGGTTACATGTTTTCATGTGGATGGGGGTGGGGAGGGAGGACGGGCGGCTTTTAAGCCATCTTCCTTGTGTACCGGCTCTGGCTGAGCTGCTTCCGCTCCCTGCACTGCTGCCCCATGAACACTGTCACCCGTCTGTGGTTGTTGTGTGTGTAACGGTGAAGATTAACTGATGAGCCTAGGCTCATCAGTTAACCATTTAAACATGTACACTATTCCACTCTAACATCTGAAAAAAAGCTGTATGTATTATAAATGAGTTAACCTACTTCAATTGCTTTCTGCATCCAGTCTAATACGCATTTTTTGGTGTAGCTTTATGAAGCAGGGGTTCAGCTTTCAACAGGATTCTAGCATCTAGTTGCTGAACTAAAGAACCATGTGTTAAATGATAAAAAATTATTTTATTAATATAATTTTACTAGTAAGCTAAATACATTTTTTTAAATTACTATTTTTAATGCCTCTATCATATGGATTTGTATTCAGAATCTTAGAACTGACCTTTCAAATCAACACAAAGGATATTACATTCTATTCTTCTTCATTAAACCTGACCTCTGCTAGCTACTCCTGAAGCTCATGACATAAAGTAACTTTCTCTCAATGGAAATAAGGCTCATTTGTTTTTAATGTGGTATCTGAGAGGTGTCTCATTGTCTACTGAGGGCCTCTACCTATTGTGCTCAAAGTGACAAGTGCAACAAAGATGAATTCTGTGAGCATTGGTAACTAATGAAATAGTTGGAATCTTATACAGGCAGTCCCCGACTTACGCGGATCTGACTTACGAACGGGGCTTTTCTCGCCCCGGAGCTCACGGGCGGCAGATCGCCATCCGTGTCCTCCGGGGCGAGAAAAGCTTCTCCCGGTCTCCCTGGTCTGCTGGGGAGGTCCAGCAAAGCCGCTGGACCCCCCCCAGCAGACCAGGGACACCCGAGCAAAGCTGCCGCCTGGGCGGCTTTGCTCCCGGGCAAACGAGCAAAGCCGCCCAGGAGGTGGCTTTGCTCTGGTGTCCCTGGTTTGCTGGGGGGGTCCAGCGGCTTTGCTGGATCCCCCCAGCAGACCAGGGGGACAGGAGCAAAGCCGCGGAGCATGCCCGCAGCAGGACAGCCCGGGCGCGCTTGGGCTGTCCCGCTGCGGGCGTGCTCCACGGCTTTGCTCCTGTCCCCCTGGTCTGCTGGGGGGGGGGGTACAGCTAGTGCCCCCCCTTCTCCCCACAGCAGACCAGGCTTTTCTTGCCTACCCCTGGGGTAGAGCAGTTGGGGGCTGCTGGGTTGGTCCCGCAGCGCCGCTCCGGACCAACCCGGCAGCACCCCAGCTGCTCTGCCCCAGGCGTCCTGGTTCAGCTGCTGCTGGTCAGTTTCAGCAGCGGCTGAATCAGGACGCCTGGGGCAGAGCAGCTGGGGTGCTGCTGGGTTGCTCCAGTAGAGCTGAGGAGCCGTGCTACTGGAGCAACCCAGCAGCACTCCAGCTGCTCTGCCCCAGGCATCCCCTAGTCAGCTGCTGCTGCTGAAACTGACCAGCGGCTGACTACAGGAAGCCCCAGGCAGAGTTGCTCTGCCCCAGGCTTCCTGGAATCAGCCGCTGATCAGTTTCAGCAGCAGCTGACTTGGGGATGCCTGGGTTTCTTAAGTTGAATCTGTATGTAAGTCAGAACTGGCATCCAGATTCAGCCGCGGTTGAAACTGATCAGTTTCAGCAGCGGCTGACGCCAGTTCCGACTTATATACAGATTCAACTTAAGAACAAACCTACAGTCCAGTCCCTATCTTGTACGTAACCCAGGGACTGCCTGTACTAATCCGTGTACTGCTTAGAAGTTCATTTACTGTGCATATTAATGAACATATTGGACATTTTAGAGAGGTTGTGTGGGTGGTGAGGCCTTGACAGGGTGAGGTGGTACTGAAATTTCTGAACTTGGTCATTGTAAACTTACTGGAGAAATAGTTACTGAATATACAACTTTTTGTGTGTGTATGGAAGGAATTTTTAAGACGTCAGAATTCTTTCTGCTTATGTAGCTAAAGGTTTAGTATAATTCATCATTTGAAAATTGAGTCCGAACCTTTGGCAAGAATGGTGGTGACAAAATCTGAAACGCTTTTGTAAATCTGTTAAGATTTTTGGAATGTAAATGAGTCAGTTTGTTTTGTAATAACAGGCTTACATGTGTATTTTAAAAATATTTAATTTATATTTGTAATATTGAGGCCATACAGCAGTCTTGTTAATACACTTACAGCCTGTTTCCAACTTATGAATCGGTTGCGGACCAAGCAATTGGTCATAATTCGGTTTGTTCATAAGTTGGACCCCATTGAGTTACTTGCGACCGTAACTCGGGGTCTGGCTGTATTTTATTAACAGAATTTTACCAGTAAGTTAAATATATATATTTTTTAAAATTACTCTTTTTAATCGTTTTATCATGTGGGATTGTTGAGACATTTTGTTCTCCTAAGGCTTTGGTTCTACTAACTTCTGTAGTTGACTTACCATGCTGAGTAAAACTGAACTTAGGAAATTCATTAAGTATTTGATTGAGCCCTCTTGAAGACAGAGCACACAAGGAATATGCTGGTACCTTTGTACAACTGAGTTGCTTCACTCCAGAGAAATGACTTACAAGTGCGAATGAGCCTTGAGTACGTCTAATTTATATATATGCTAGACGATTTACCTGGCATTGCTTGGGTTCTTAACTTGGTTAATTTTTGTTTTTGTTCATTTAATCAGTGCTCTGGGGTGGGCCTGGGGATGAGGGTTCAGTATGTGGGCTGCCATGGGAAGAGGGGACAACCCCAGCCCTGTGTCACTGCAGCAGCTTGCAGCCAGGTGAGAAGCACCTCTCCATGCCACTGTAGCTCCATTGGGCGCTGCTGGGGGGGGGGGGGGGGAGGGGAGCTGGGGGAGAGGGGAGAGAGGCATGTCCCCTGGCTGGGGCAGGTCTAAGTCCTTCTCTCCCTTGTGCTCCTCAGCCAGATGGAGGAATGGAGCAAACTGCACTTTCTCCTCGCTCTCTGATGAACAGCCTGCAATGTTCCCGTACGAATGCAGGGGAGAGCTGCAAAGCCGCAGCCCCCCGTCCTTCCTAAATGGTGCATTGGGGGTGGGAGGCTTGGGGCTGGGGTGGTCCCAGCCAGTCCCTTTCACCTGCCCCATGAGTGTCTCTTTGTGGTATGATTTTATGCATCCCTGTATGCATTTGGGGGGAGGGAGGGCTTCAGTCTTCCCCCCCCCCCCCCATCAAACTTGCCTTGCTTTATGGTAAGAGGAAGCTGCATACCAAGTTTGGTGGTCCTAGGACAGATGGACGGAAAGGCTCACTTGCTCAGACAGACAAACTCTCAAATACATAGTAGGTTATAGATGTGCATGAGTTATAGTCATGTGGGCTATTCATTCTGTGGTTTCTTACTGGGAAGCTTGATTTAAGGCAGTTGGATTTAGTTCTGTCTTAACGATCACTGCTTCAAATGATACTAAAATGGATGTTGAAAGTCGTTTAATATGGTAACCGTGTAGCTGCTTAAAATCTCAGTGGTTACAAGTGCTGCAGAGCCTGCAGTATAAAGCTTAGCTTTATGCTGCAGAGCCTGCAGCGAAGCCTCCCGGCTGCCAGCTTATTGGTTTAACTATTGGGAGTGTTACAGTGTAACCAGTTATCTAAAACCACGGGCACAGGACTCGGCAATTAGTGTAATCGACTCACCACGGGCGAGTAGATCACAAGCCGGCACAGCTGCGCAGCGCTATCTGTGCATGCGCGGCTGGTGAGCAGGGCTCGCCGCCCCTTGGCGAGCCCTGCAACATGCATATTCAAATTATCTTAAACTGCTGCACCTCTTGAGGGCCTGAGGGTAGGGTTAGTGGTCTTGTTTGGTTCAGAGATTCTATAAACAGACACTCCCCTGACCCAGTGTTTCCCAGTTTTATTTGGCCACGGAACCCTTTTAAACTTGAAAGAATTTTGCGGAACCCCCAATAACAGTCACTCCCGTGATCCACGCTCCCTGAGAACAAGTACGGGCATTTACAGTGGTATATAACAGGTGATCATTGACTGTGCGTGCAGTGCTGAGCAGTGACATCATCCTCCCCACTAAGCTGGCATTACACAGGGACACTTATTGTGGCAAACACAAATTTAAATTGTTTTCAATAAAATTCACGAATGCTTAAATATTATTTTTTTTAATTAAAATGTTATTGTAATGGAATTTCCTTGCAGAACCCTTATTTTCACTCTGTGGAACCCTGCGGTTCCATGGAACACCGTTTGAGAAACACTGCCCTGACCAAAACTGAAGCTTGAACTATGAGACTCATATGCACCAAGCTGATTTATTAGAAGTTCTGTCTGGCTGTTTGAATTGGTGCACACATGAGTCTATGGGCTGCATGTATCCAGGCAGGGAATTTTTTTTTTTTTGATAGACAGTCCTTTCCTTGTCAGGTTTCCAAGAATGCTGTGCGCATGACTACTCTCTGGTATGCATTCTGTATTTGTGGTGAAAATACTTTAAAGGAAGTTTATAGAAATTTTGCCCCATGAGCTGAGCTTTTATTTTGAAAAGCTATTTTTTTTGTAAGTGCTCTAAAACTGACATGCCTGCTTGAATTGTTTTGAAAATGACTATGCCTCATCAGGGTGAATCAGTCTTAACTCTGCATTAATTAAGGTTTTTTTTGGCAGCAAGTTGCATAAACACTATCCCTAAAGCTAGATCATAAACCAAACCAAAGGAATGGGATGAAGATCTGAGACAGTTTCTTATGGAAAACTTTTTATGTACATTGTTTGTTAGCTTCCCTTTTTCAACTACTTTTTGACCTTGTAAATCTATGGTAATTGCAGGAAAACTGATGGGACAATGTGGGGTGAGGGTTTTTTTTTTTAAGAGAATTTGCTCTAACAGTATATGGACACCCTAACTAGGGATGTTAAGTATCGGTTAATTGAAGAGTCAAGTAAGCTCATGAATTCTTATCGGTTAGTCAACTATTCTACAGACCCTGGGGGCTGGGCTGGCAGCCGCTGTATCTGAGGCACCAGTGTGGGGTGTTAGACAGGAGCTGGTCCACAAGGGGAGCCAGTTTAAAAACCAGCTCCCCTTGTGGACTGGCTGCCTGTTGCCCAGTGCTACTGCCTCTGATAAAGAGGTAGCAGGGTGGGAGTGGCAGCAGCCCCTGTCTAAGGTGGGTCTGAGCTCCCGGACCCGGCACAAGCCAGAACTGAGCCCGGCTGCCTGCCTGCCTGGCTCCTAATACACTTTAAATGCAGATCCACAGCAGGGGTAGGTTCTGGACCTGGTGTGAGCCAGAACTGAGCTGGGCTGCTGGCCAGCCTGCTAAAAACTTTACTGGCAAGGTGGGGGAGGGAAATACATGTATAGCATTAAGCTAAAACTTATAGGTTATTGGTTAATCGACTATATTATTACATCCCTAACCCTAACTTTTATTTTTTTTGAGTAATTACTAAGTATATGGGTGGGATAAGTATGGAACTGGATATTTTGGGGAGTGAGAAGGGACCTTCCCCTGGGAAGACCATGGCTGACCCCAGCTTTTCCCGTTGAGTTAGGCATGTGTCCTTGAGCCCCCTGTCCTGGTGCCCATCCACTTGCACTCACACGCACACTTCCCATGTATGCCTGTGTCCTCACTTAGACATTCTTCTCCCTCCCCCACAGCCTTCCATGTGACCCTGCATTCCCTTCCCTGTGGCCTTGCTCCATCTTCCCATTCAGCCCCGTCCCAGCCTGTCCTGTCCTACTGGCCCTTGTGAGCCCGTCTGACCTCTCAGCAGTCCCCTGCTGTCTGTCTCCTTATAGCCCCTGTCTCCTGACCTGGCCCAACAGGTGCTAAGAAGAAGGCACCGCAGGCTCTTTCCCTTTCTTAGCTGTCCAGGAGCAGCTGCTCTGTTCAAGTACCATAGCACACTCCGACAAGAGCTATTTCTCTCTCTGTCTGTGTAACCTAAAAATGTGCACAGCACATTAATTATGCACATGTGAAGTGGTGCAGAATTCCCCCAGGAGTAAAGTCTGCAAAGAAATAATACAGCACCAAGGTCATGCCCAGATGATTCTTTGTAACCATAAGGGTAACAGTTCAATTCTCTAGATTAATTTCTGAATTCCTTGGTAAAACCTTATTCTGAAGCATGGCGCCTATTTCCCATGATATGAACGAGACTTTCTTTTTAGGCATGTGACTAGGCTAGAATTCCTTTTCTTTTGAATTCTTTCTTACTGATGTATCCGTCAGTATTTCATTGTGTACTGATAATGTGGTGGCTTTGTAGGTAAATCCAGAATCCGTAAACAGAGACCTATTTGCGATTTCCAAAGGTATGTAGCACACCTTGTTTTGCAGAAATGAACCAATGCAACAGAATGCGTTGCTTTTCTCCATGGAAATTGTGTCTGTGTCGATGCAGCACTCTGAGCTTATATACAGTTTACGTACAGATTCCAAAATTTCTGTTTGCCTAAAATCACTCTGGTTGCAGTAAAATTAGGCTTTTGGGGAACAAAAATAACCCGATTCAAGGAAAACAAGTGTTATGTACAAGCCACAGCTCTTCTAGGTATCATTCCTGTTATTGGAGGGATATAAAAAATTTAAGAGACTCCTTAAGAAGACGCTATCATCTCAGATTCAGCGTGTCTCGTTCTTCTCTGATCATCTTGACGGGCAGCATGTCCAGAACAGAACTGCCAGTCTGAGGTGTCTGATTTCACCCTTTCTCACTTAGTAGCCATTGCAAACTTTTCATGTTTGTTTATTTTGCTCTCTGATTCAGGCTGTACCCGGGTGTTCTTTTGTAGACCAGGATGTACGGCTTGATTCATGCCCTATCTGGGATAGGCTTTTAAAAGTCCTTCATCATAATCACTAACTTGGCTTAATGGTTCAGGTTCCTGTCTTTCTCCACACATTGCATGTTTTTTTTCCCCCAGAGGAGTACTCCCCCATTCCATCTGCTCACTGTTCTAACCTAAGAATTATGCTTTTACATGTTACATGTCCCGCCTGGAAGTGTGAAGCTGAAAGGCCGCTCGCTGCCTACCTTATATTTGAGTTGGAGAGAGAGGTCTCAACTTTCCTAGCACTAATTCTGTATGAATGGTCAGAATGATTCTCCTCTTCAAGCTTCTTCTTTTAAAAAAAAAAAAATCAAAAAAAAAAAAATCAAAAAAATGTGTTTTGAGTGGCTTAACTCAGACCTGCACAACATACGGCCCACGAGCTGCATGCGGCCTGCAGGGGCTCGTAGTCGTCACGGGCCGCAAAATGAGTGGTGCGGCCCTATCCAATCCACCGGCCAGGTGGAGGAGTGGAGCGCCGCCGGGGAGGGGAAGTGTGGCCATTCTCGCCACTGGGCTGCCTGCGTGCAGCTCTGGTGCGAGGAGGCAGGGCGCGAGCCAGAGGGCAGGACGCCGGCAGACGCAAGGATGCTCGCAGGGTGGGGGCACAGCGGAGAAGGCTTTGATTGCTCCCTCACCCCCAGACCCTAATTGGCCTGGGGGCGGGGCAGCAGCAGAGCCTTCGTGGGCTGGATCTACCCGCTTGGTGGGCTGGATCTGGCCTGCGGAGGCCCTCTTGCCCATCCGTGCCCTAAGTAGATCACTAACATTGTACATATTCTGAGACTTCACTTATGAAGACTGACTCTCTGTTTATTGCAAAGGAATAGTGCCAGTGCCACAGCCAACAGCGTCTTTATCAGTTTTGCCTCTTTCCCAGAGAGTAAAATTATTTTCTTCTCCCCAGGGCAGTTCCTGTTTCTCTGTCTTGAGGAAATCAGTGACTTGGGTCATGTCTGCACAGGGAAATGGCTTGGAATAAGCTCTTGCAGAATAACTCCCCATGTGGACACTCGATTTCAGTAACTTTAGTTTGGCACCCAGCACTTGTGTGAATAATCTGTTACAAATCTCTCCCTATGAAGTTGCATTTGAGAATGGTTTTTTTTCCCCATTTATGTATTTAATTTAATTTAGTGGCTGAGGAATGTTTTTTGGCACTATTTGAATGGCAACACAAGGAGATGTTTGTTTCCTGCCCCTGTAAATCAAAATGGCCAGCCTTCCAAAATATAGCTTGTCCATTTCACGTGTAAGTGTCTGCTTCCTTGACAGCTTTTATTTAAAAACTAAAAATCAATCACATTCCTGAGTATAATTCTACAGGCAAACAAAATCTAAGTAGAAGAAACCATCTGGTACAGTTGAATTAATTTGCAAATACTAAGCCCAAAATAGCTTGCTTGCTTGTGGCAGATTGGTGCTGGGTAGTTTTGGGTACCTGTTATGACCTCACAGCTTAATCTAGGTATTTAATGGCTGTGCATGTACAATTTGCATGCTTCTGCTAGTTTGACTAGTGGTTTGTGCTTCCTGTTTTCATAGTTTGGGTTTTATGAAAACCATCATTACATATCAAGAGGCATGTTTATTTCCTATACTCAAGCTCTGAAAGACACATTTATACTTGTGAATGAAAGTGATATGTTTCTGTAACAAAATGAAAAGCGAAACTTCCTGACTCGACCTGTGGCTTTTTTGGTCTGTGTTCAGAGCTGTTGCTTTACATTTTTTCCGCTTCTGATTCCTAGTTGTTAATTTACAGTTTTCTAGAGGCAGCAGTTTGATGTAGTATTTCACTTTGGCATATATGTTTTAAACTTGTAATTTCTAGCTTGAACAGAAAGGACTCTAGTTCAAAAGTAAACTTTACTTCGAGTGTGGACTAAGGATGTCAGTGGCTAACGGGCTGGAGCAGCTCCTGATCCAATGGGATTAACAGGTGGTTGAATTACATAGCATTTACATAGCATTTGATGTGGAAAGGCAGGGGGAGATTAGCCATGTATGGGATGCATCCACCCCCCTTAATTAACCTCATTAACATGGGACCTACAATTGACAGGTACTTCTGCTGTTATATGTATCTTGGTTTCTGTTACTTCCACTCCAATTCATCTTTCCCTGAAAGATGTGGTTTTGTTTATTTGTATTGTGTGGCATGTACCAATTGCTCGGGCCCTGATTGTGCTAGATGCTGCAGAGATGCACAATAAAATATGACAAAATGTAACTAATGGATACAATAAAGAGATGGGTGGCCGAGGGAAGCACAAGGTAACAGTGAGACACAGTTGTGAACAAGTTATGGGCAAAACACACTGTCATGCTCATGAGTGTCAGCTAGCAGCCTGGGGACTAAGGGGTTAACTACACCTAAGCCAGGTGGAGTTGGCCAATAGGAATGAAGGTAGGAATTTCAAACTGGGACAAAGGAATTTTTGGGTTCTCCCACCTTTGTCTCTGGAGCAGTTTCTCTCCAGCTGCTGAGGGCGACAGGCAGAATGTCTCTCTCCAAAAATAGACTCTTCACTCTCCTGTAAGTAGGGTAAAGTTTAGATAAATCAGTTAGGTTTTATGGTTTGGGAACTGGGATCGGATGTCTGTGCCTTTAAAATGGGTTTTTTCTCTCTTTTGCAACTAAGTTTGGGGCCATGGTGGAATTCCCCATGAGTATATTGCTTTGTGACTCTACCATCTAGTCATTATGCTTGCAACAGGAATATTGTGGTGATAATAAAAAAGTCTTTCTTTTTTTTTTCTTAATCTGGTATTGGTTAATTTGTGTGTCCTGGTTTGTACTTTGGGGGTGAGATTTCCCAAATGATTTCTCCCCTGATTTTCTTATCATGACTTGGGTGGTGGCAGTGGATTTTATCCCCAAAATCTAGGTTTTTAAGATTTTGGGGGGAAGCTTAATACCAAAGCCTGGAAAGAGAAGGTTTTGGGGTACTTTTTCAGGTCCCCACTTCTGCATTTATCGTGCCATAGTGAGGAAGGAGCCTTCACACACCAACTACTACATTAAGCATCAGGGCAGAGAAGAGTTTTATGGATGGCAATTTGGTAGATCTTCTGGATATTTGACTTATTACTTTGACTTGGAATGGGAACGGTTGAAAATTTAACACACCTGACAATCAAATGAATAGTCAAAACGGTCATAATTGGTGAATGGGGCCTTGATGTGACAGGGCCAGGGAGAGTCAGATAAAGCGAAGAAAAGGGTCTTCTGTTTGTGGTGAGGGAGGAGCCTCTGGAGGGATGCAAGAAAGGGGATGATGTGGTTGAAGCAGGAAAATATTCAATGTAGCAGAATTTTTTTGTATGGCTGCAAGGAGGCAACATGGCATTTGTCAAAGCCAGCTAGGAAAAGGATGTTGCAGGAGATGGGGTGAGATGGTTGTGGCAGGTTGGATCCCCTTTTGGGGTGCCACCAGCAGTGTTGGGGTCCCACTAACCCCTCGTGTCTTACCATCCTGGGTCTCCCTTACTCTGTGCTTCTGTGGCAAGCTCTCAGCCCCGCCCCCCCAGGATACACCTGCATGCACACCTATGTGCGTAGACACACATCCAGCTGTAGAACTGCTGGTTGTGATCAGCTCGGGGAATTATCCAGCCCTCTCCTGTGCATGCACACCAGGTGTAAGCCCAGGATTATATTTTGGGTCATGTCATGTAAGCCCATGAAATTCTCCCCATTCCTCAATATGAAAGGAGATCTGCATCCCTGTTTGGCTCCCCCTCCAGTTAACAGTGGCACAAACTGGCTTATGGTATAAACAGGAAATAAGGATTTGACGTGATCACAAACAAATCAGAGCAGATTCCTTGAATAAATAAACAAAACCTGCAAACTGAGCTCAACATTCGAGATAGGACAGCCATTTAGCAAATTCTCACTGTGAGTTGATAAACATGCTGGCAGATGAAGGCACAAGTTGCCTTGGGTTTCCTAAGTTTTCACACATGGGCTAAAAATCCTTCCAGCCTGGGTCTGTCTCTTCCCACAGTTCTGTCCTTGCCCGTCAGGTGTTTCCAGGTGGTGTTACAGAGCATAGTGTGGTCCTGCTCCCCTCCCTTTTATACCTACTTTCCTCTTTTGCAGGAGCTGGTGCCGGGGGGAGCCGGCTTAAAAGCCAGTTCCCTCCAGCACTGTCTCTGAAGGGGGCAGGGGAGGCAGAGGCATTCCTACTCCCTTCGAAATGTACGAGAGCCACGGAGGGGGCACAGCGGGATAGTGAGCGCCTCCTTTATCGACTAGCCAATGGAAATTCCATCACTACTCGATTAGTCGATGAATCGAAATTTAACATCCCTATTGCACACTATCCTGGGATAATCCTGGTGTTTGTGTGCATTTCCTCAATAAGCCACTAACATTGTTTGGCCTTTTTACTGCTATATCTCAAAGGCTGCTTGTGGGTGTTTTGAACCTCAGAATATGTTTCAGTAACACATACGTGGCCAAACTACATAAAATGATACTGCATACACTCTGAGATCTTAATATTTTTCAGATGAAGTCTTTTAGAATACCTCAGAAGATGTACTTGATACAAAATATACCCTAATTACAGGATAGTGGTGAATATTGGGGTGTCAGGAGGTGTTTCCCTGTAAGCTGTGTGCTTGGGCGACCCCCTGTAGAGATTCAGGTGCCACTCAGCTGATTAGCAGAGCACTGGCAGCTGCCAGCATGTGTATTTACTGGTGATGCACATTTGTACCTGACTCCGTGCACATGACCATTTATTTCACGAGTGGATGGACACCATTAGAGGGAGCATTGGTGTTGGGGTGTCACAATGATGGTAATCTGGATTAGGGATGTTAAATCGCATTTAATCAGATAATTGAGTAGTCGATGGAATTTGAGTTGACTTCTTGATTAGTTGATAAGGGGGGAAACTGCAAAGCCATAGTGGGATTAGCTCCTGGCCTCCTGGGACCAGGGCGATCTGGGACACCTGATTCCTGACTGGTGCCCGGTCCCCTCCCCTTGCTACAGCTTTGTGTCCCGGGGGGGGCCCTGTGGAGATGGTGCTGGGGGGAACTGGCTTGTACGCTGGTTTTCCCCAGCACTGGCTCTTCTTCCCCCCACCTCTCTCTGATAGAGGCAGAAAGTTGGGGGGGACAGCAACTAGTCGAGTTGCATTTGCTTATTGGGTAGTCAACTAGTTGCTTACATCCCTAATCCAGATGAGACTTTTGGATGTGTGGATAGAGAAATCAGGCTGGATCTTTGACTTTGTTCGGGAGGAAAGGCAAGATGTAGAGTGTGTGTCTAGAAAGAGAACACTCAGAGACCATATCCAGACTATGGGCTAAGTGCGGGGGAAGCTGATGGCTTGTCCATGGTGGCTGAGAAAGGAAAGGGAGCTTCAGGGGAGCGAAGGTCAAGAGCTCTGGTTTGGTCAAGCTCTGAGAGCAGGGTGTCCGAGGAGTTGTCGGAAACAGCCTGGCTAGATGTGCCTGAGGTGCTAGAAAGGTAGGTCAAGATTTTATTTTGCCCCGAAGGCAATGGGTCCAGAACTGAAGGCTAGGTCTGTGACACGTTAGGCTAGAGAGAATAGTGGAGGTTGTCTCTGGATGAATTTGCCGAGGCAGATGGAGAAGAGGAGACGCTGAGGACGAAGTTGGAGAAGAAGTTCCTGGAGCAAAACACTGAAGGATCATGTGAAGCCTGAGTGGGAATGTGGGAGGCAGCAGCTTGGGGTGACAGGCAGCCGGTCCGTAAGGGGAGCTGGTTTTTAAACTGGCTCCCCTTGCAGACTATCTCCGCCTGGCACCCCGCGATGCTGCCTCTGATATAGAGGCAGCAGTACTGTGTGGCTGGGTGATCCTTGGAAGTGAGGCCGGAGTGCACTGGCTGCTGGCCCCGCCCGCAGGGGACTATAGGATAGTCAACTAATAACCGATAAGAATTTCTGAGGTTACTTGACTAGTCAATTAAGCGATATTTAACATCCCTAGTCTGAGCACCTTCCAGCACAACTGGGAAGTATTTCCTGACTCAAACCTGTTTTTCAGCTCTGTACTATTACAGAATAAAGGGAAATATCTGCTTATTGTGCAAGTTGATGTATTTTATGCTTCTGGTTTTAAGTTCATTTTTTACAGAACAGTACTCTTTTAAAAAAAAAAATCAGCTGATGCCTCTTTTTAATCTTCTCTGGTCTCCATTAAGAGATGAGGGGCTGTCTTTTTGGCTGAAAAACCTATTGCTTTCTTGCGTGTCTCATATATACCTCCTAGATCTCCATTCTCAAAGGATGTTTGTATTTTATCTCAGATCAAGCCAGCATGATATGAACTCATTGTCTTGCTGTTCTTGGTAATGTGTTCTTAGTCGCCTGAAACTAGAACGTCTCTCCGAAGAGGGGTTCATTTGTGATGGACATGCTGTGTGCTTTGCTTTAATCACTGGAAGCATTTATTCAGAATATGCTACATTTCAATCTTTATCTCATACAGGGTTTTTAAAAAAACCAAAACCAGCTATTGCTAGGATATTCCGTTGGAGTGTTCCATGCAGCATTCAAAGAGATGTAGTTGATGACCACTTCCTGGAGATTAACCTCAATTAAACAATTCACTGTGAATGTGTGGACAACAGCTCTGTTTGCTACGGTAGACTTTTTGTAATGAAATCTTATTTTGCAGTCAACAAGTGCATGGTCTGTACTGTGAAAAGTGCAAGTGTGGAGAATGTCGTACATGGTTTCTGTGGCTGACCATTAAATCAAGTTGGTGCCAGTGTCTGGCTCCAGGAGTGTACAGTACATGAGAACTTCTGGCAGTGATCTCTGGAGGCGCGTGTTGGTAATTCACAGTCTGTAGTGGGTTTGCGTTGGACGTTGTTGTTTGCTTTTCTCCCTTATGGTGGTTGTGCCTAGTATCACAGCTTGAGAGCTGAGCTGATTGAAATGTCCCAGGAGAGTCTTGCTTGGCTGGTGGTAGCTTACTGGTGACGCTGGCAAATTGCTTCTACAACAAATCCTTCTCTGTGGGGATGGAGAAAAGGATCGAGGCATATGTACTGTGGATGTTGGCAAAGCCACTTGAGGTAAATACTCTTGGTGGTACATGTTCTGATGTTGGAGGAGGACATTTCACAAGGAGTATTAACAGGGCTCGACAATTAATGTAATCGACTCACCTGTGGCGAGTAGATTTTAGCCCAGTGCGGCTGTGCAGCACGGTTTGCGCTTTCGTAGCACGCGGCTGGTGAGCAGAGCTTGCTGCTGCTTGGCGAGCCCTGGGTATTAATGAGTTTTTCACTGCAGAGCCTACCCTGTGTCCACAGAGGTCTTGTTGTCTTTGCCAGAAAAAGAAGCCATGCACCCAATGTAGAGTGTCTGTGTTCAGGGCTACACAGGGGGACAAAGTCGAATGAAGATATGCAACTCCAGTTATGTGACTAGCGTAGCTGAAGTCAACGTACCTTGGTTTGAATTTCCTCAGCATCCCCACTGTGGGAGGCTGACTGGAAAAACTCTCCCATCAACTTCCTTTCTTCCTCACGACCTGCTGAAGTACAGAGTCAACAGAGGTGTGATCAGTGATTGATTTAGTGGGTCCTTACTAGACCTCCTAAATCAAATCCTGGGAGATCGATCTCCACAGTATAGATCTCCCGGTCAATGGAGACAAGGCCTTAGTCAGCTAGCCTGCCTTTAGATGTAGTGTCTATGTTGATGTCAGACTTTGCCAGTAATCAGTGGGTGGTGGATTTTCTAGGGTTGCTGATGTGTATAATCACTCAACATGTTATAACAGCAAAGCCTGTTATAACAATATAAATAATAATTAATGGAGATTGCCTTTCTCCTAGAACTGGAAGGGATCTTGAAAGGTCAGAAAGTCCAGTCCCCTGCCTTCACAGCAGGACCAAGTACCATCCCTGACAAATTTTTGCCCCAAATCCCTAAGTGGCCTCCTCAAGGATTGAACTCACAACCCTGAGTTTAGCAGGCCAATGCTCAAACCACCGAGCTATCCCTCCCCCCGTTCCTATAGGTTGCTCTAATCGGGGTCTGTAGCATCACCAGTATGGTACATGCTCCATTTTTGGGTACTGTAGAAAGTGATTTTGTGGACTTTCTAAGACTAGAAGTAAACATTAGATCGTGATCTAGCCAGACCACCTCCTCCTCCACCTTTAGAATAGCACTGCACTCACTTTACCCACACATTTGTGTGTGACTAAATCCTAGCTTCCAGAAAGGCAATCAGCCTTCTGTTATGCTTATAAGAAACACCCGGGATCCTTTTCAGGGGAAAAGGCAATAGGCTGCGTTGATGGAAAATACAACACAACCCCTGCATGTGTGTGCTCACACAGACACGTCCTGCCGATTTTCTTATAGTTGCCGGTCTGTCACGGCTCCAGTCAATCCAATGGCTGGTTGGCTTGAACCTGAGTGAGGGTCTGGGTTCTGTGTGTCATGAATGATCTCAAGCTGGATCTGAACCCAGAGCTCCATGGCAAAAGCCCATTTTATATTGGTTAGTTCCTATTTGAGCCTATGGGTTTTGCAGTGTCATGCTGCCGTCATTCATCCTTAAATGGGGTTAATCCTCAGAGTTTTCCATCATTATCTTCGATGGCTATTGTCGGGCTTTTCATTGTGTCTCACTCTTGGGGATGTCTGCCTGTCCCAAAGGTTTGTCAGTTCTGCTAAATTAATTCTAGCATTGAGCACAAGGGATGCTTCCTGGTTGTCGTCCGGGTTCTCACTGCTGCTTGACCATCTGGATATTTGGGATGACTTTCACGCTTTTATCCTTAACAACGCGCACGTGTTCCCCCCCCCCCCCTTCCATGCACCAAACAAATCACAGAGTTTCCTACTGAACAATTTTGCAGAGCATTTCAGATGGGATTACATTTTAGAAAGGATTATATCGTTAATAAAGGACAACTTAGTTTGCAATTCAGACAAGAGATACCACTTAATTTGTAGCAAACGTCTGATTATGGAGGGTGGCTGGCAGACAGTGTGCAGAATTTATAAGCAAATCCTTATCTAGGACTTACTGTCATCTTACACTTACATTCTTATACAAATACTACATTTTAGGTACACTTGGTCTGAAGACTTAGAGATGAAGAAACCATTATTTACCTTGATAGTCTGTGTCCGTAGTTAATCACCCCGCTCTTAATGCACGTATCTTTATTTTCTAATTTTGAGTATTTCTGGGTCTTGTTCCGCATGTCTGCACTCGATTAAGGAGCGGTTCAGTAGAGGATATTTCCTCCCCTCGAGGGTACTTAAACATTGTAATCCATCACCTCTTGCTTACCAGAAGAACATGGAAACAAATTGCGACAGTATGTGTTTCGCTATTAGGTATTTTTCATCACTTTTGTGATTCTTCTCTATACTTCCTCTAATTTTTAACATCCTTTTAACTATGGTCTGAATTAAAGGGCTTGGGGGAGGGGTAATCCAAACAGAAAATGTGCTGAGATTTTGCTTAGCATTGTGCTGATTAACTTCCCCCCACCTCCTCCAACCTTCATGGTGCTGCTTTGTTTTCCAATTTATGGAGGCACAGGATGTAGCGTGAGCACAGCATCAGAAAAGAAGGAGGATATGAGGCATTCAGTGGTGGGGACAGCGTGAGAGAGTCTAACACAGGAGTGAGAGCCAAAGTGAATGATAAAGTATAAGAGCAGGAGGAAACCAGAGCAGAGATTTAGGTACATCTGCCAAAATTCCTGCCTAACGCAGGCATATGCCTTGCACGGGGTAAAGGTAGCAAGCAGTCTCCTCAATAAAGAGGAGGTGAGGGAATGGAGGACAGGATGGGGGAGGACACTGAAGGAGGCATCAGTCAGATAACGGGGGGAGGGGGCAGAATGATCCAGAGGAAGGGCCTGTCCATGACACTGGCCGTGGTGATTTTGGAGAAGCGGGAATGTGAAGTTAGAAATACATGCCTCGTTCATTGAATGAAAGCTCGCCCCCCCCCCTCCTCTCCCGGCATATTTTTAAAGCTTGCCAAACAAGCTCTTGTAACTTTGTGTGTCCGTATCCGTCCCCCCTAATAAAGCCCACCAAAGAGAACCATTTGAGACTTACAAGGAAATCCTGCATTGCTTTAAGCCCTCAAACCCATTTTTGCATTGATCCTCCAAGTAAGCTTTGTGGCTGAGCTACTCTAGGCAGATGGCCAGATGCAATTACCGTAAGTTCCTCTCCCTCCACAAGGCTACCATCCGCTGCAAATGCCTGTGACGCAAATTAGGACCCTCTCAGGTTTACTAGTCAATCAACAACGAAGCGTGTAATAGTGAGACTCTTCTGAATGTTACGAACAGCTGGGGGGAGTGGGACAGCATCCTTTCCATTTGCTTCCTAATGCTTTCCACAATTGCTTAAGAAATCTTTTTGAGGTCTAATACCTCTGTTTGCAGCAGTCCTCTGAAATGTCTTTATTCCATTGCATTTTGAGGGCATGACATCAGGCCAAAACAAATTCATATTGATTCCTTTTTTAAAAAGGTCTCATTCTCCATTCCCCATGCTCTAGTTTGTTGTTTCTTGGTGACTGGCCCATGTTCCAGCATGCCATTCCCTGAGACCTGACACCGTTCAGGAAAGTAGTAAGTCTGAGACGTGCTGCTTTTAGTTCATATCCTGGCTTTCACTGACCTAGGAGTGTTCCAGCCCCAAAAGAGTATACAGTGGTGCCATTTTACTTCAGGAAATACTAAATGTTGATCTCTGGAATAAAAATACCTTTCAACTTCACTTTTTATACAGCTATATATTTGCAAGTTAAGTCTGTTCAAGAGTTTATTGAATTACATTCTGCTTATGGTTTCAGGCTTCTCTTTTAGTTTTAATCTAGGGATCATTATGACCATGTAGTCTGGCAGTTGTTGCATGAATGATTAATTGTTATTGCTAAACATCTGCACCGTATTTCCAGAGTGTATTTGTCTATATTCAGTTTCTAGCCATTACATTTTAGGTCTTTATCTGCTAGATTAAAGTACCCTCTGAGATCAGAAATCTTCTGACGTAGATATTTATCGACTTTGTTCAAGTTGCTTCTTAACCAGTTGTTCATGTGGGTTTTTTTTAATCTATTTGCTGTTAAGACAGGAAATACAATACAGTCATTCCATGAATGCTTTATAGCAGGCAAAAAGATTAATTGTAGCTCAGTTTAAGTCCTACAAGGACATGCGTTTTAATATAATTGTTCTTTGGAACTTTAAAGTTCTTGAATACTGATGACATAGGCATGGCAAATATTTGCCATTGAGCCACGAGATGGAATTGAACCAGGAAATACTTCTTCCTGTATTGGTACCTCAGACTGAATTGTTGGAGATAGAAAATGTATTCATTCACAGGTAGCTTTACATGTAAACAGAAGCCCTTAAAAGTAACAAAAATCTGTGGAGGAGAGGGGACCCTCTGAGTCATCTGTAATATTTATTTTGTTCAAATAGCTTAGCCTTAAATACAAGAAAAAATCTTCATGTGCTTTGTATAAACTCTCCAAGTGGGTTTGACAGTAGTAGATTTGTTCAAGCAAATGTGTTTTTGTTTTCTTCAGTAGTGTTGTGGCCTGCCTAGGGCCTCCTGAGGGGAATGGCTTGGCCTTTGTGTGAATTCTTAACTTTTCAGGAAAAAAACTCTCCCAAAGCTTC
The DNA here is from genome assembly GCF_049634645.1 of Pelodiscus sinensis. Taxonomy (NCBI): domain Eukaryota; kingdom Metazoa; phylum Chordata; order Testudines; family Trionychidae; genus Pelodiscus; species Pelodiscus sinensis. Next base: position 7,317,475 of record NW_027465849.1, on the reverse strand, counting down.
CTTCTGGTCTCACCTAGACTTGTTTACTTGGGATGAAAAGTTGAGTTAAAACCACAGCAGTTCTGTAGCACTCGGACTGATCCTCTGGTGCATTGTCTGTATGGGATTGTGTGGCTTTGTTTTTTGTGGGGGAGAGGTTTGTTTCTCATCTGCTGAGATGTCACTGGCATATCCATGGAAGATTTACCAAACACTTGCAGAAGCCTGCAAGGTTTGAGTAAACAGACCATATTGAATAACATTTTGCCAAATGTCCATCTGTAAACCTTTTCAGCTACTAATAATTGCTGCAACAGAATGGGCGGGTGGGGCGGGGGGGGAGGGGAGAGTGTCTTGCAGTGCACTAAAACCCTGTCTGGTTTGCAGAAGGGTTCCTGTATCTGGACTTACAAATCAAAAGCACAAGCATTCATGGGTCATTGTCCTGCTCTGAAACTTGACTCTCCAAATGAGTCTGTTGTGAATGGTAAAGTTACAGGACAAGCAGTGATCTTCTGTCTCCCCTTCTGGACCCCTCCTGTTGGGCCATGTGCCTTTTCCTATCCAGAGATGGAATTATGTAGTTCTTCGACTATTCGACCAAACTCTAGGCTACAGAGCTTGGCATATCAGCTGTTGTTATCCAGCAGGCCCAGCTGGGTTCTGCTGTGCTGGCTTTTCCTTTGGGAGTCTGTAACCATTTCCGTATATAGCGATGAGACACCCTTCTTAAGGCAAAAGCACGGCTTGTTTTTACAATCGGAACAAAACACTTGGTGATGAGCAAGGTTTTTTTTTTTTAAAGCAGCCTACGCCCAGAAAACAAATCATGCTAAAAAGAATTGGTCTTTAAAACAAACACCTGCTCTCTGTCAGATGAATGTGTTTAAACAAATTTAAAATCAAAACCATTCTTGGCTATTTTAGCAATGCTTCCTCCAACAGTAGGGTGAAAGTGGAGGAGGGTCTTTCTTTAACAAGAATCTTCCCAGAAACTGCTGGGGTGCTTCTTTAAATTGCACTTCTGCACTAGTGTTTGTGAAGAGAGAAAGCTCAGACTTATTCACGCACGTGAAACATAGAGAGGTACCATTAGCGCATGGGTTCCCAAACTGGGGGGCGTGAAGAAATTTCGGGGGGGAGGGGCTGCATGAGGCGAGCGATTCTTCCCCTCCCCTAAGTTTTACTGCTATTTTTGTTTTTCGGGCCCGGTCAGTTCCTTTATTTTTTTTTGCTCAACAAGTTTTGATGCTATTGGGGGGGGGGGGGGGGGGGGAGTGGGGGGATGGGGATGAGGGTTTCTCAAAAATCAAAAAGGGGGCGTAATGCCGAAAAGGTTGGGATCCGCTGCATTAGAGCCACAAGTGTTTCATCCGCAGGTGAGAACTTCAAACTGGTGCTGACTATATTTGCGGCCAAGACATTTGACAGTACGTAGGCTTACCGAGTGAACAGGCTCAGTATTCTTCAACTCGACTAGCGTGTGTGGCCAGTGTTCCCTGTTAAGGATGTTAAATGGCATTTAATCAGCTAATCGATTAGTTGAAAAAGTGGGGGGAAATGCAGAGCCACAGTGAGGTTAGTTCCCGGGCTGAGAGCTAACACCCCTGCGGCTCTGCCTTTTAAATGTATTAAGAGCCGCCAGCCTTTTCATACATTTAAAAGGCTGAAGCGTAGTGGGGGGGATTGTGTGCGAGTTGGGATTCAGCTGTCCCGGCTTGCACCCGGTCCCCTCCTATGCCTCTGCCTTCCCTACCCCCCTGCAGAGATGGCGCTGCATCCGCCTTGGTTGCTCCCATGGGGCAGGCTTCAGATTGGGCTGTATGGGGCCTGGCCAGGCGGGATGGGCTCTTGTGGTGCGCAAGCGGCCGGCGCCCTCCCTCTTTCCCCAGCAGCAGGTTAGGCTGTGCTGTGCCCGATGGTGCTGGGGCTGAGGACCCTGCACATGCAGGATGCAGGTGGGGATTCGGGGTCCTTCAGGGCTTTGCATGCATGGGGACTCGATCTGGGGGCATGCAGATCCTTAAGTAAAATGAATGTTAAATCCTGGCACGCCACTTCTGAAAGGCTGCGGACTCCTGGGCGAGAGCTTTACCGCAGTACAGTTCCAGTAGCGCATACTTCCTCTGTAGACACGGCATTGGCACCAGTATGAATTGTGGTCAAGATGTTGCACATAAGGAAGGGATGGTTTGGGACAAGAATGGCAAGTTCACATTAGGGATGAAAAGCAACTAGTCAGCTACCCAATAAGCAAATGCAAGGGGAGCAAGAGAGGCAGCAAGTGGGGGGGAGCATGAGCTGGTGCTGGGGGGAGCCAGCTTAAAAGCCGGTTCTCTTTTTCCCGCCCCCCCCCCAGCACCATCTTGGCAGGGTGCACCAGGGAAATGGCGTGAGCAGTGATTGAAACAGTCCTGCTTGTGCCGGTCCCACAGCTGCTCCTGTCCCTTTGGAATGCGCAAGAGCCACCTGCGACTCGCGTACATATCAAAGGAAGAGGCACAGAGGGGAACCCATGCCAGTGGGGACTGCTTTGCTCCTGGCGCGGGTACCCGCAGCTCTTGTATATTTCAAAGGGAGAGGTGAAGTGGTATAGCAAGCGCCCCCCTCTTCCCCCATTGACTATCGAATAGTTGATGGCAATTCCATTGACTACTCAATTAGCTGATTAATCAAAATTTAACATCCCTAGATCACATGTGGTTCCCCCAGGCGATGAATCTTTGAAAGCGCCGTCTGGTATGTAGCACTAGGACACTTCTATACCACAGAAAGGCTCATCTGTGTGTTAGAGATGTTAAATTGCGTTTCTATCAACTAGTCAATTAGTTGACTAATTTCCATCAATTAGTTGATAAGCAGGGGAAACTAGTTGCTTACATCCCTACTATGTTTACGCACACATCAGATTCCACACTCTGCTTTATATAGGTTGTGCCTTTCCTAAAGCTGTAGATCAAACTTTGTAAATGTTTGTTATCAAACAGAGTAGCTTAAAATCTATCCTACATGTAGTGACAAATTCAACAGGATTTTTATTGTAAAATATATCGTGAAGACAAATGTTAATAGGATATAGAATCACAAAATCGTATGGAGTATGTTTACGAAGGAGCTTCTGTCGATTAACATGTTCAATGTAGAAGAATAAACTCTTCATTTAGTTTGCCTTATTTGATGGTGCCCTCAAGAGACAAGGGTAATATGCTTTTTATTTTGCCGGTATACAGTTTGGTAGTATTTGACTAATAATAAAAAGGAATTGGAAATGCTTCTGCAACTTGGGAGGAGGTTTCAATGCTCAATAGATTGCACTACTGATTTTAAGAAGGGCAGATTGTGGTAGCACTTATAAACAAATAATGGTTTATGTGACGAGTTATTGACAGTGTTACGCCCTCTTGTGCTTTCCGCAAATTGGCTTATGAATATGCATAACTTGACGATGCTTTATGCAAAACAGGTCATGTAATATATCATTTTAAATTTAAAGTCACAATCTGTTCAATCTGTATATTCAGGTTTTGTGCATGTATCATTCCTGTATTTGAAGTTGGAAATATGAAGTGTGAATCTGGTTTAAATGTGCTAATGAGGGCCATTAGTGATACTTAATGACTCAGTACCCAAACCACTGACCGGTGAATGGCTGTAATTGTCTTGTAAGCGCCAACTGTTGTTGGGTCTAGAAAGTCTTGTGACCATGCCACCTGGTATGGGTAACCACCTTGAAGCTAGTATTTTTCCATGGGAATGGGGAGATGGAAGAAAGGGTTCCTGCTCTGTGGGAAAGTCTATTTAAGGAGTGGAAAACAATCAGGTCTTTGTCTTCAACTGACCTTTGAAACTGCCTCAACCACCCTAAGAGAATAGACACGGAGAAACGAAACGTGGGAACAAGGTGAAGATAAGGCTGCAGGGTCCGGGTCAGAAAAAGATCCACTGTGGCCTGAGATAAGAGCAACTGTTTAGGATAATAATTTGCATGTAACAGTTTTCTTAGTGGATTAGAGTTAGCTGACATGTTTTGTTTGGTTTTGGCTTAGTGACTTTCACTTGCAACCACTTGTATCCCGCTTTTGATACTTAATAGAAACCCTTTTGTTTATTATCAAGCCCAGTGTAAATAATTGTTACCTGGGAGGGAGCAACCACTGTGCATATCTCTCTTCCATTGATGAAGTGGGAAGGACATCTTTAGGAGATTTCTCTGTGTGTAATCCTTTTATGCAGGGTAAGACTGATTTGGGGGGGGGGGGGGGTTCAGTTTCCTGGTGTTGTCAAAGGCCTTATAGCTGAATCATCCCAGAGCAGAGCTGGTTCAGCATCTGTTGCTCTGCAGGGTGGAGGTTATTTCAACTCCATGCCTTGGCCCAGGGAGCCCAGAGCTTCTGGCCTAGCAGGACAGAGCGATGGGGAGCCCCACAGGGCAGGAAGGCAGCATCAGTGGCTTGATCATATCAGGGCACAACCTGAAAGAGATTTCTGTGACAGACCTGAAACAGACTCCTGAATGGCAGGACGGATAAAAATCAATTATTCAAAAAAAAATTGATTTTTTTGATGCTTTTTGAGGGGAAAAACATACCTAAAGATGGTGTTAATTAGAGCTACATTATAGTTCAAAAATATCTCCTCCTGGAATAGGGATTATTAATTCTATATTACGAGACAATATGTTCACGTAATGTTTAAGAAAAGTTTTGTAAACGAGTTCCAAAAGGTGATGAATTAGGGACCAATCTTACAGGATTCCAGAGGCTCCTGTATAGATTTAGGTTAATCTTTCTATCGACCCAGTGGGATTCAGTGCTCAGTCTAGAAGATACCATCAGAGATGCTTAGTTCTGTGGTTCTCAAACTTTCTCCAGAGATAACATGCTTGTGTTGCCTCTACACGTGAAATGGATGAAACCCTGGGCAGAGTACTGTGTCTATTTAAAAGGCTGTTGAAAGTTGGAAAGGATTGGAAAGAGAAGAACTACAGATTTTGTTTTTTGGTGTAGTCTAGAAATCATTCTTCACACTGAGATTTAAGGAGTTAGTCTATGTAGGTTAAGAGGTCACTTAGAAATCTTGTCCTTGTGAAGGTACTTTTGATAGCCGAGGGCTCTTTAACCGAGCCAACAAAGCTGTAACTAGATCTGATCCATAGGAGTTGAGGTCAGCAAAATTCAAAAGCACATTTTTAAATAGTAAGGGTAACTAGTCACTGGAAATATTATCTAAGGATGTTTTTGATTCCTCATCACTAGAAAGCTTTAATGATTAGATTTTTCTAAAATAAACTCTAATTTAACAATAAGGTTTCATGCTTTTCTCTGTGGCATGGGGCACGGGGCACAGGGCACTTGCAGGTGTAAACTTCAAAACATGATTGAAGTTTTTAATTTATAATTTGAGGACTTCTAGCCTCAGGCAAAGTTACTGGTTTCCCTTACAAGAGTAGTGTGGGGGGAAAGGGGGTACTCTGGCCTACAGGAGGTTAAACTACTAGATGGTCATGATGGTCTATTCTAAACCTAACTTCTGACATTAAGTCTGTTTGTAAGACAAAATCAGTTGCTGCAGTTCTTTAGAATGACCCCTGCATTACACATGCCAGATAACTGTGAGAAATGAAATCTATGAAGTCCTTACTCTTAGTTTTATTTTATGAAATAGTTACATATCTTGGTTGGACGGGGTTTCTAAACTCTTTCCTGCACTCTAGTTCAGTGCATTATTTGTTTATATATAGGGAGAGGGAGTGTGTGACTGACTTGAAAATTTCCTCTTTATTTTTGTTGTTGTTACCTCAAGATTTCTGCTAAATATATATCAGTTGGTGGCAGTGTGAACTAGAACTGTATATAGCCTTATGTTCTGATGTGTTTAAAGGGATAAAATGGTTAAACAGAAAACAGGGTTCATAAACATGCTATAGTGCACAGACCAAATCGGTAGGATCAATGTACGCATTATGGTAATGCAGTTATTCAACTCCTACAGTAAAATATCAAATTAGACTCTCATCCTGCTTTGAACATAATCTGCCTATTTGATATTCTGGCCATTTAAAATTAATTCTGGGTGGGAACAGCCTTAGTTAATTATACACAGCTCTCACACTTTTGTTAATTTAAGTGCCTGACACAGATGAGTTTGAATAATTTGATTTTTATGAATGTAAATGGAATCTTAATCTCTGCCCTTTACATTTTCAGCCCAGAATGTGACTGTTGAAGAAATTATCATTGCCTACAAACAAGCCTGTCAGAAATTAAACTGCAAGCAGATACCCAAACTACTGAAGCAGATACAGGTATTGTGGATGTTCTTACATATGCAGCACAAAAATTAAACCTGTTTAGCTCCTGGAATATGACTGAGAGGGTAACACTAGAAAAGTCAGCTGCTGCCATATCAGAACTGAAAATACAAATCTGAAAACATTCCCTTATGTGGAGGCTTAAAATACTTTTAGTACCAGTCAAACATGGAAAAAGAATAGCATTAATTCCTAATGTTTTTCTTAGCAAATGGAAAAGTGTTGCAGGATGCTCAGATCTAAAGTATTTGTTCCCAAAATACTATGCATAAATAACTTAATAAAGAATTACAGCTGTCTGGCTTCCTGCCTTTCGTTCTTAAATGGTTATTTTCCTGTACAGAGTGTACAGATGGACTCTCTTATACTCAGTTTAACTAAGATTGATTAGACTTCCAATGCTGCTTATGTATTGCTCTCCATTTTACACTGCGTTCCCTTTTTGTCTTAAGTGTGGGAATACTTAGAAGTGTGTGTGTTAACCATACATTGGCTTGGGTTAGGGTTTAATAGCAGGATTCACAGCTGCACAATTTCATCCTGGACACTGTTGCTCTGCTTGTGTTTTGTATGGGATGTCTAGGTGGCTACACAGACCTGAGAGCCAGTCTCTGCTCATCAGCCGTCCGCCTTGTGTCAAATCTTTCTCCCTAACGCTCACACACACATCATACAGCTGTTGCTTTTGGGATGGTTTTTTTCCTTTTTGTTTCCAAAGTCGTGCAAATATAGCGCAATCTTCCTTTCGGACAGAGTAAGCAGGAATCCCCTTAGTGGCCCCACCGTGGTCTGGGACTCCCATGTGTGCCAAACCACCAGTAGCTCCCTGAGCAACCCCAAACTTATAACTCAGTGCTCCAGTGCCCCTCCACAGCCTCCCATACCTGCATGGCAGTGACCCTCGTGGTCATTCTCTCACCTCTGAATTGGTTGGCTATGGACCAGCTTTCAGGGGTGGGTCAGCTTGTGCCTGCCCACAGCCATGGTGCCTGCATGTTGGTGGCCTGCAGTTGTACTACCAGGTCTAGTTAAGCATGCATCTCCAAAAAAGTTGCCTTCCCCATCTTGAATCCTCTTGTCACTGCTGGTCCTCCCCAGTCTGAAGATCAGTCCTTTCCCATGAACCTGTGCTGCTTTCCTGAGCCTAGAAACAGCACTGGGTGCTGTGAAACAGCTCCAGAAACTGGCCCTCAGTTTCTGCCAGTTCCTCCTCTTCCTCATCCAATGTCCCATCTCCCCTCTGCTGAAGTACCTTCTGCTGCTGGAGCTGCTGCTGCCACCGCCACATCATCTACTTGATGGTGCGGCAGTCTCCAAGTCCCAAGCCAAAGTCTCCTAACTTTGGATGCTGAAATAGCGTCCAAGGAGCCTTTGTGTACTTGATGCTGCCAGCATAGTGGTGCGGCCAGGAGTGGCCTGAAGCCGGCTGCGGCAGCAGGCACCCTAGGCAGAAGGCGCGATTGGGGCCCCCACCTGCACGGCCATCAATGGCTGTGACATAATCACGGGGCGCCCGGGCCGGCAGCGCCCTAGACAACTGCCTAGTTTGCCTAGGGTCACAGGCTGCCCCTAGGCTAGCTTGCAGCAATTTGAAAATGGCATTGGTTTGCCCATAAAGAGGTCTGCGCTACAGGAACAATTTGAACTAAGATCCGCAACTCCAGCTACATGAATAGCGTAGCTGAAGTCAGCATACCGTAGGAGAAGCTCTGTCATCGACTTCCCTTACTCCTCACAATCCAGGGATCAGTGGACGAGTTAGCCGGTCCTTGCTAGACCCACTAAATCAAACAGTGTTTCTGCAGCATCAATCTCCTGATAAGCGGAGACAAGTTTGAAGTGTGGTATACAGATGAATCATGGGATTTTTAAACACCTTGAACTAGCCATGCTGCTATGCATCCAACAGTGCACAGCAAGAAAAATCCCAGAATGCATTTCATTCAGCAATGAGGCTAGAGCATAGGACAAAGTTCCCTCTATTTTTTTCCATCCATGTGCAAGATGAACTTCATGTGCACTGAGGCATATGCATATGTGTACCATCAATAGAAACACATGCAGCTGACTGGACAGCTGTGGGCGCTTTACTAATCAGCGGGCGGCACCTGAATCTCTCTTGGGTGGCTGCTCAAATGCACCGTTTATAGGGAACATTGGGATAGGATAGGCTTTGAGAATGCTGCAAGCTGCTGCTATGGGTACATGTGATGTGCTTTGTCTGTTGGCACACCGTTCTGCGTGCATCCTATTCCTGTAGCTTGTATAATGGGCATTACCTGATGCACACAAACAGCAAAAAGCTGCGATTAAATCCCCGCAGTTAGACGAGCCCTGGGAAACGCAGTGGGTATGTGCAGGTTTCTAGTGAGCTTGTGGAAGGGTTCTGGGGAGAATGCTTTTCCCTTGTATGTATGGGGGTTAGGGTTGAAATTAGGGATGTTAAATATTGGTTAATTGAATAATCGACTAACCAATAAGAATTCATGAGGTTAGTCGATTAATCCTGGGGGATGGGCTGGCAGCCAGTGCAGTCTGGCCCCACTCCTGAAGAGCCCCTGGCCACTCCGTGCTGCTGTTTCTGTATCAAAGGCAGCTGCATGGAGCGCCAGGAAGGAGCTGGTTCATGAGGGGAGCCGGTTTAAAAACCAGCTCCCCTCATGTACTGGCTGCCTGTCACCCTGCGCTGCTGCCTCTGATGTATGGGTGGCAGCAGCCTCTGTCCAGGGCAGGGGCTGAGCTCCTGGACCTGGCACAAGCTGGAATTGAACCGGGCTGCCTGTCCACTTAGCTCCTAATACACTTTAAATGCAGAGCTGCAGTGCGGGTAGATCCTGGATCCGGCGTGAGCCAGGTCTGAGCCTGGCTACTGGCCAGCCTGCTAAAATCTTTAATGGCAAGGGGGAGAGGGGAATGCATGTAGTCTATAGCATTAACCTATGAGCTGTTGCCTATTGGTTAATTGACTACACTATTACATCCCTAGTTGAAATATCCTCCACTTCTATATTATCCTGGAGGAGGGATTGTCTTTTGAGTGTAATAACATGCTGCTATTTCTCTTGCAGGAATTTAAAGATCTCTCCCCCAGGATAGAGTGTTTGGATCTAAAAGGTAAGCGCCTCTCTCATCACACTCATGACTTAGCTTTTTAAAAGAAATTTCTTTGAACAAACCCTGTTGTACTGTTTGTATAGCTAGCTCCTACCTCGGTGGTATCCTGATTCCGAACGGGGCCTTTGCTGTGCTAATGCTGTACATGTAGTGCCAATACTGCGGAAACAGGAAAAGTACATTCTGTAGCTGATCTTGCTTGAGAAATATTTGTACCCATGGTCCAGGAATGCCGACAGAATGGCTGCTATGGTAGTCATCAGGCCGTGGGTATAGACAGGACTTAGCTGACTTTTGTCACTCTCTCCTGGTTTATCGTATTTTTCTGATGTGGCCAGTAGGAACCCTTGCAGTAGGCTGACCAGCTGCATAATTCAGGGCATGGCACTTCTCCCACTATATTGAGGTTAATGCAGAACTACAGTGCATCTTTCAGGATATGTCTATCGCTACATCTACACTACAGCCTGGATCCGTGCTCTGAGATTGATCTATCAGTGGTTGATTTAGCGGGTCTAATGACAACCTGCCAAATCAACCGCAGATGAGAAGAGTAAGGGAAGTTTGATAGGAGAATGTCTCCTGTATCCATCCCTGCAGTGTAGACTCTGTATACCCTGACTTCAGATATATTGACTCCAGCTAAATTATTCACGTAGTTGGAGTTGCGGATCTTATGTCGATTTCCTGTTGTAGTTTAGAGCTCGCTCAGGCTACAGTACTGTGGTGCTGCAGTGCCATAGTATAGCTGCTTCCTAGTGATGGAAGAGGTTTTTCCATCGATGTAACTAATTGGTCTGTCTGGAAGGTGGTAATTAAGTCGACAGAAGAATGCTTCCTACTATTTTGCTACATCTGCACTGGGGTTAGTTTGCTCTAACTGTGGCACTCGGGGCTTGATGCTTTCCACAACCGAGTGAGGCAGCTAGTTCCATCTAATTCTTCAGTGTAGACCAAGCCTTGGAAGATTCTTGGATGTTGGTTCAAAGAGTCCAAAGTTATGAAGAAGAGGGAGATGCACAGAGGAGGCAGAGTCCTCACATAGGGCTTGCCTCCACTATTGGAAGGATCCAGTTGACCGTTGAGCACTTGGATATGTATTCTGGTACTCCACTGATACGAGATGAGTAAGGGGGGAATGGGAGAGTTTCTCCCATTGATTCAGCATGGCGTGGACCCTGGAGTAAGTAGATCTATGCTACGTTGACTTGAGTTACTCTACTAAATCAAATTGTGTGTAGATCATTTTGCCCGTAATGTAGACCTGCCCTTAAGAAAAAATCTGGTTAAATAAGCATGTTGAGCAGTTCTTTCTGAGTGAGCTCAGGCTCCTTCTAAAGGGACTTTCTACAACAGGGGTCTCCAACCTTTTTAAGCACAAGATCACTTTTTGAATGTAAGTGCCATCCAGGATCTACCTCAAACCCAAACATGCTTGCCCCACCTCCTTCCTGCCCCTTCTCTGAGGTCCCACCCCTGCTCACTCCATCCTCCCTCCCTCATCTCACTCGCTTTCATCAGGTTGGGGGCAGGGGTTTAGGGTTCAGGACTGGGGCCTGGGTTTGGCATGCGAGCTCCAGCTGGGCACTGCTTACCACAGGTGGCTTCTGGGTGGTGGTGCAGGTGGCTAAGGCAGGCTCACTCCTACCCTGGCCCTGCACCGCTCCCAAAGCATCCAGCAAACTCTCTCCATCCCTGCCCCCCTCTGCTCTGTGGCGTTGGGGTACAGGGTCAAGGGAGGGGCATCCTGCCATCAGCACCCCATCGTCGTCTTCCTGTGCCCTGCCCAGCAAGCAGAAGGCTCCCAGGTGTGAGGGGCACTTCCAAGGCAGAGGGCAGGAGCAGCACAGCAGTGCTGCAAGAAGCAGATGAAGTGCTGGCACTTGATAGGTGATCCTGAGAGGTTTGGCCAGGAGACTGTCAGAGGTTCCAAGATCTACCAGTAGATCCCGATGTCCTGGTTGGTGATCACTGTTCTACGTGTGGTATTACTCAGAGTTGCACTTTATTGCTACTTTAGGCCAACTAATTGCATGCCCCTGAGGGCTTCTTGCATTCCTTTGTTCCCCCCACATTCCACCGTCCCACCCTCTCTATTTGAGGTACTTCCTGCAACCCCTTCTCCAGTTAACATTTTTCTTAATGACATCTAGCCTCCTTTAACAGGCCATAGAATGTCACCAAAAGAATTGCTAGAGTGTATCTTTTAGAAAAACTCCAATCTTGATTTGAAAATTGCCAGTAATGGAAAGTCCATCACAATCCCTACTAAATGGTTCAACCATTGAATTACTTTCACCCTTTTAAAAAAAACAACCAAACTTGTGCCTTATCTCTAGTCTGAATTTCCAGCCATTGCATCTTCTTCTACCTTCCTTTGCTAGACTGAACAGTCCATTATCAAATAGGTGTTCACTTTTCAGGTACTTGTAGATCGTAATCAAGTCACACCCTCACCTTCTCTTTAAGCTAAATAGGTTTTCCCGTCCGTGAATCATTCTTGTGTCTGTTCTTTGAACCCTCTCCAGTTTAGAGCAGGGCTACTTAACTTTGGAAGCCCTGGGGGCCACAATGAAACTCACAGCACATGCCCAGGGCCACAGCTTAAGTGTGGTTGTATAGACATGCAAATAGTTTCTTTCACACTGACTGGCATGAATACAAAGCACTTCTCACAATGTTCCTGCACCCCTGGCATCTCCTCCCTGGGGGGTAGAAACGCCGACACCCTGTACCCGTCTGTTCCAGCCAGCCCGTCCGCTTGCATCTTTCGCTGCTCACCCCGCCTGGGAGACTCCTCGCCATCGTGGAGCATGTTCCCAGTGAAGGCCACGTTCAACCGATCCCACCCGTGGGCACATGTTGAGCCCCGCGTAAACCCAAACCGCTCCGTGGGCCGCAGACAAATGGGCCGTGGGCCCCATATTGAGTAGTCCTGTTACTGAGAGTCTGCTGGAATTGTGGGCACGTTATTGCAGAAGTGGTCTCTTAGGCGCCCGACCGAGATCCTATGTTCTCTCTCCACTCCTGCTCAGTATTACCCTGTGTCTGAATCCCAGGAGCCCGTTAAGCCCTTTTGGCCTCAGCATCGCACTGGGAGCTGACGATCCTGGGAAGCGGTGACTCTGAAAAAGTGTAGGGATGTCGTAGATGGATTCATCCTGTTAAAACGGGCTGCATTCCTTGTCCCTGGATATTAGGGATGTTACATTTAGATGAACTGGCTAATTGAATAGGGCTAAGGTGAAAGCACTGAAGGGAGCAGGGGGCCAGTGGGAGACTCAAGCAGTCCCCCACTGGCCCGTGCTCCCCGTGGCATTTCAAAGGGACCAGCTGGGGATTGATCCCTGGCTGCACGTGGTGTTTCAAAGTGGCAGACCCTGGGCTTCACACAGCCCTGCTACTCACCCCCTTCTCCGTCCCCCTTGCTGCCTCTTTCTGATAGAGGCGGCGGGGCTGGGGGAGGGGGGAAGTGACCTAGACTCATAGAACCATAGAGCTGGAAGAGACCTCAGAAGGTCATCAAGTCCAGCCCCCTGCTCTAGGCAGGACCAATCCCAACTAAATCAACCCGGCCAGGGCTTTGTCGAGCCGAGACTTAAACACCTCTAGGGACGGAGACTCCACCACTTCCCTAGGGAACCCATTCCAATGCTTCCCCACCCTCCTAGGCAAATAGTTGTTCCTAATATCCAACCTGGATCTCTCCCACTTGAGCCCATTGCTCCTTGTTCTGCCATCTGTCACCACTGTGACCAGCCTCTCTCCAGCCTCTTTGGAACCTCCCTTCAGGAAGTTGAAGGCTGCTCTCAAATCCCCCCTCACTCTTCTCTTCTGCAGACTAAAAAGACCCAACTCCCTCAGCCTCTCCTCATAAGTCATGTGCTCCAGCCCCCTAATCATTTTGGTGTGTCATCTATCCAATAAGCATTTGCTTATCGGATAGTCGACTAGTCGTTCACATCCCTACTGGATAAAGTTCTATAACGTTACCTTTGGCCATTAAAACACAGATTGCTTGCTTGTGCCCATTTTACCAAGCAATCAAGATTAATCTGTGTTGGTGACCTGCTCTCTTAATTATTTACTACTCCATAAATCTTTGTGTCAGCAGCAAACTTTAAGAAGTTATTTTTGTTTTTCTTACAGGTCATAGATAAAAATCTTAAGCCTCATAGAGCCAAGACCCAATCCCTGTGGCACCCCACTGGAAACACTACAGCCTAAAATTAATTGGCACAAGCAATTGGGTGATCACAGTTTTGAAAATCAGGCCATTTATTTTTAAGTGTAAATATGGATTTGGGGGGCTGGCTTTAGGCTCTGAGTTTTGAAAATCTTGGCTGTATTTTTTTAGTTTAGCCTCCTTCCCTCGCCTGTACTTAGGTTTCTAGAACTCACAGAAATGTATTTCTCTTATGCTGTGCATATTTATGTGCCACTAAAATACTTAACACTGGGTCTTCTGAATTCACTTTTTTTTTCCCCACCCCCCCAGGAGAAAAACTAGACTACAAGGCCTGTGAGGCACTGGAAGAGATTTTCAAAAGGGTCCAATTTAAAATAGTAGATTTGGAGCAAACAAACCTGGATGAAGATGTAAGTTTCATTTTCATGTTATGTGATTTTTAACATGACTTTTTTTCCCTCAAGATTAACAAAAGTGCTTATTTTCTCTGCCTTGTATGGTTTTGCCTTCTCTCCTGAACTTTCTCTTCATGCACTCAGGTTAGCCAGCAATTAGTAAGACATGCTCCGTTTCTGACCTACACTGGCTGGTCCCCTCTCTATTCATGAGTGCGTTTTTTGCTTTAGGTCTTTGTTTGCATTTTTGCTATTTCAAAAATGAATGAACCCTTGATATCCTAGTGCCAAATGGCCATAATTCAAAGAGACCCAGAAGTCTTTTAAACAAACAGGTTTAAAAATCCGTTGGTGTAGACAGCAACCTTTCTAAGGTTCTATGCAATGTTAACTGGATGGCTTTTTCACCTGTTGGGACCTCAGTTCAGGTTTTATGTTCTCAACTTCCTCTGCACAGTGCATTCTTTATGGTGTCTTAGCAATGCCACTGGCTAAGGGATTTGGGGGTCATAGTGGACCACAAGCTAAATATGCATCAAAAGTGTGACGCTGTTGCAAAAAAAGCAAACGTGATTCTGGGCTGCATGAACAGGAGAGTTGTGAGCAAGACACGAGATGTCATCCTCATGAGAGGAGTCTCTGGAGAGGGACAGAGGTGAGGATAGCAAGGAGAGGAAGAACGGAATATGAGGGTTTATCCCAATTTTATTGAGAGTAGCCCCTGGCGGTCTGAGGTGACTGCTCAAATAGTAGTGCGATAGCTGGCTCATAAAATGTGGGGAGTGGATGCAGACGCTGTCCTCAGGTGCGCTCTCAAAAGGCTTGCTTAGAGCCCGTCTCCTATTGTAACCCTGCCTCGACTGAGACTGGTAGGAACAGGGCAATGGTTGGGGCTTCAAGTGCTTTCTCAGTGGGGCCGGTGTGTTTAATTTGAGGAGCCCTCGAGTCCTTCGTGCTCTATGACTTAGTGTCCATCTGCTAAGAAAAGAGGCTTGCCCTTGAAAGGAAGGCCCCGAGTAATCAGCTGCACTTCACATGGGAGGCCTGGAGCCATGAGCACCTCCTCATGACTACAGCCAAGGATGCGCTTCCTGCAGGAGCGCTCACCACAGCTCATGGTGCTTGCAGCCATGCTTTTATGGCCCCTCAGCCCTAGATGCCCATGGAATTGACTCTTTGAACTTAGTAATTGCACCCTGGAAGTGCAAGTGGGATGGACATGAGCAACCCATCTCAAAGAACGGGAGTTACGGAAGGTTAGTAACCGTCTTTTCCCCTCCGCTCTCCAGGTCCCCTCTATTTATTAGCAAGCTACTAGCTTCATGGATGAGACTTTAGACTCATAGACTTTAAGGTCAGAAGGGACCATTATGATCATCTAGTCTGACCCCCTGCAGAATGCAGGCCACAGAATCTCACCCACCTACTCCTGGAATAATCCTCTCACCTAGATCTCAGATATTGAAGCCTTCAAATAGCTTGAAGACCCCAAGATGCAGAGAATCCTCCAGCTGTGATCTGTGCCCCATGCTACAGAGGAAGGCAAAAAACCTCCATTGTTTCTGTACTGGTCACTTACAGGACAGGAGAGGCGGATGTCTGTTTCTCAGAGCCGTTGCCGAATGCTCCACAATGTTATGTCAACTTTACAGTTTGTCTTTTCCTTTCTCTCGGTTTCCCAGGGTGCCTCAGCATTATTTGACATGATTGAGTATTATGAGTCAGCCACGCACCTCAACATCTCATCCAATAAACACATCGGTACCCGAGGCTGGCAGGCAGCTGCACACATGATGAGAAAGGTTTGTGTTAGTTCCTAAATATTTTGATCATCTGTTTTTAATTCTCTGCTTGTAAATACCCAGTAATACTCAAATGATCTTAAGTTAGCGCAGGGTTAGATTGGAGCTCTGTCAGGCCTAGTCTACACTACCGTGGGCGGTCATAGTTGAAGTTGATATACATAGATCTACTTAACGTGGTAAGTCAACAGCTGACGTTTTCCTGTCTACTCTCCTTTCTCGTCTCATTCTGGTGGAGTGCCAGAGTCAATGGGAGAGTGCTCAGAGGTCGATTTATCATGTCTATTCTAGATGCGATGAATCAACTCTTCCTCCCCCCCCCTTTCCGCTGGATCGATCGCTGCCCATTGATCTGGTGCTCAGTGAGGAGATGCCCTTCATCTGACTACTGTGTGTGATGGGAAAGGAGGGGTGTGCATAGAAGAAGTCACAGGCAGCTTTTCCAGCTAGTGGGAAACTTCAGCTAGTAGCTTTGCTGGGCTGCTGGGAAGGAGGAAGGACTGTCCTGTGTTTGTGGATCTGGACTGTGATTAGCAGGGCTCGCCAAGCTGTGGCGAGCCCCACTCACCAGCTGCGTGGTTCAGCACGCTGTGCATGCGCAGACCACGCTGCGCATGTGCTGATCATGCTGCGGCACCGTGCCGGGCTATAATCTACTTGCCCGTGGTGAGTAGATTACCTAAATTGTTGAGCCCTGGTGATTAGGATATGTAGGTTCTGTCGCCAGCTTTACCGGAGTACCTATGTTAGGCTGCCAAGTCCTTGAGTCTCCATCAATGTTAAGCCAGAGTGAAGTTCTTCCTTTAAATCTATGTTTAATAGGGAGGCTGATCTGCTGTGCGTACCTGGAGTTGCTTTAGTGCCTGTGTGTTCGTTGCTAGAGCCCTATCAAAATCACGGTCTAGTTTGATTAATTTTGCTGTCATAGGATTTTAAAAATTATAAATGTCTTGATTTCACTGAAATCTGAAATTTCAGGGTGCTGTAAATGTAGGGGTCCTGGCCTGAGAGAGAGTGGTGGGGAGTGGCAAAGATTATTGTAGGGGGGCTTGCAATGCGGCTACCCTTACTTTTTGGAAATCAGAGATGATGATCTAGTGTGATTCATGAAACCTCTCCTGCACCAACCTTGCTTGGATGGATAGCAGAGATTAGACCATAGAAGGGACCTACCATGCTCAATAGTGTAAGTATTCAGGTTCACAGAACTAACATGCATCTTCTCCATTATAGCAGTCTTCAGTTAATTGGGTGTAAACAAGCCTTGCAAAAATGCTCATTGCTCTTTCTACTTCGTTGCATAAGAAATCACATTCCACCCTGATATTACTTAATACATAGCACTGAGAACTTTGCAGTTTCAAAACACCATACAGACATTAGTTATTTGTACTGTTTAAGTTGTCTCCCTTTAAAATAGTGTATTATGGGGAAGTAGACGTGTTTACAGAGTAAGGGAGGGAAACAGCTTTGCAGTGGTTTTCAGTCTCCTTGTTGTAAGCACAGCACATTCTCTCATGATATAATAATCCAGTTTCTTTTTGTTTTGGTATCTGCATTTTTGGTGCCTGCAGTAGACACCAGGACGCTGAAAAGCCAAATCTTAGCAGAAAGCAGTAGCCTATTTATGGCTTTTTTTTGGTCCCTCAGTTATTCAGTGGAAGTCTCATGATTTTACAGATGTATCTATTTTTATAGCGGATATTTTTTTCAATATTTCCCCAGTTACACGCTGTACGCTTTAGTGAGACAAAATAACTGACGTGGCATCGATGAAAAGTGCCGTGGTAATCTCTCATTGTTCTGCCCTTTCACACCTTCTAAAGCTTGTATTTCTGACTTAAAAAAAAAAAGTTAATTAGGTTGCAAAATCAGGCTTTCAAGTTAAGAAATACTATTCTTAGAGTTGCCAGGCAGCTTTACTTCTGCCCCCGCCTGCATCCAACCTGTTCCCTGAGTGAGGCAAGGATTTTGAGGGGAAAAAATATGATCATGTAATTAGATTGTCATGATGTGCACAGACCAGCGAGTAGAATTAGTTACATGATCGTGACTGTGAGCTTTGAAGTGTTCCATGCTCTGTTGGTGAGTCTGGCAAAGATGGCGACAGACTCCAATGCAAACGCTTAGCTCTTCATCTACGGAGGCTGGTGGTCACGTCAGCACCTAAGCAGCGGAACTTTTCGATAGCGGTGTTAAGTGGCTAATTTTCTTAATCATATAGTCGATACACAATTAATCGTTAAGGGAAAGCAGTTGAAAGCACTCGGTCCTGGCTCGCTCTAGGTCACAGCCAGTGTTCCCGCTCATGTTTTTCTTACATGTGCGGATTAACATGCATGTGCACCAAGACATGTGCACCACCAATAGAAACACATGCTGCCAGCTGTGGGCGCTCTGCTAATCAGCTGGACGGCACCTAAATTTCTCCTGAGTGGCAGCCCAAACACACAGCTTACAGGGGCCACTGGTCACAGCATCAACCCCGCTGTGACTCTGCATTGTTAGAGGAAGGGGGAGCTGGCACGCAAGGACGCTGGCTCAGTTCAGGCTCAGCTATTGGCAGTAGGTACGGCAGCATCTCCTCAGGATACTCTGACGTTTCCCACTTGAGATGTTCTAGGCAAATCTACCCAACCTGGAAAGGTTCGTTCTTTGCCCCCACCCGGCCGGGATGCGGTATGACGGCAGGAGATGAATGTTCCAAGATGGGCATCGTTTTGTTCCTTGCCTGAGAATTTCCTGTCTACTTATTTATAAAGGCCTTTCTGTGCAAGCTCTTCCCATGATGATCTGGTTGCTCAGTATTTTAAGACAGGCGATTAAAATCAGGATTGCACATGGCTCATTACTGTGTGTGCCTCTCCTCAAAACTTGCCTAACTGGCAGCTTAGAATGTGTGCAGAAGGCCCTTGAGGGCACTGATTTCATGAGCCATTAGCTGAAAATGTCCTGCTACCAGCACTAGATTATTCTTTTTATCCTAGGAGTCCACGTTAGTGTCAGCTGCTGTGATGGAACATGGGTGGATGGAAAACGTTTCTTGAGTAACTGGGTCCCAAACCATTGAGATCTTACAGACGCTTTCCCCGGCCAGCTAGCTGCTGGAAGAAGAGCAGGTGGCCGCTCCAATACAAACTTAGCCTAAAAGGAGAAACTCTAGAAGTTGCATCTTAGTAGTTATATGGGGATTTAGCAAAAGGAGCAGAGTTGTCTGAAATCCGTTATCTGACTGACTTGGAAAATCTGGAGAACCATTCTGACCTCTTCACTCCAGCAAACTCCATCACTTCCTGTCTGTGTCCAAGGCATTTCCTCTCAAGCAGTGAAACGGCCCTGCCTCCAATCGGCTGAATTGCATAACGTGGCATTTGTTGGCAATCCGCTGTTGTCCAAGGCACTAGGTATTCCTCAGTAGAGAAGACACTTGTCATTCCTATCTTTTGTACCTGTTCTTGGCAGGCTGAATTCTGGAATGCTGAACAGGCGGCCCCCAACTTGCAAGTCGAACCCGCATTTACGATAGGCACTGTGTGCTGTCATAAATGTGGGCCGAGGACGTAAGTTGGGGGTTTTCGGCCCTTTCCGCACTTACAACCATTTTTGTAAGTGCAGGGGGTCGCAACTCAGGCCGTCGTAACGCGGAGGTTTCCTGTATGTTTTGAACAGTGTGTGTTCTCTACAGCTGGTTGAATGGTTGAACACTGAGCTGCTGTGGAGCTTTGCAGCCCCCTTTGTAGGCCTCCCTGGCCCCTTGATTGGCTGGTTTCATCTGTCCCCACTCTAGCCTCTTGGAGGACTTCTCTGTGGCCTTTCTGGGCTTGGTCCACCACCCCATTACAGCCCCTTAGGGTTAAGACACAGGTGTTAAGGCAGGGAGGGTGGTTTGCTACCCCCCTCTCTGTCCCAGGTTAGTGATATGACCTTGAATAAGATATTGCTCCTCTGTGCCTTCGCTTTTTCTTGCCTTCACACCCATGATCTGTTTCCTAACTGTTTTTCCTAAGGAGGTGAATGTTTGCAAGAGACTCTGCGAGAGACTCAGAGGGAAGGGCAGATCAGGCAAAGCAGAGGCAGAGTCAGCGCTCAGCTGGCTTGAGGAGACCGTACCCATGCATGGGGCATGTGCCATGGCTCCGGGTTTTGGTTTGCTTGTTTGCCCTCTCACCCCCCTCTGTCTTCCTTTTCCAGACGAACTGTCTGCAGTACCTGGAAGCGCGGAACACGCC
Organism: Pelodiscus sinensis; assembly: GCF_049634645.1. Taxonomy (NCBI): domain Eukaryota; kingdom Metazoa; phylum Chordata; order Testudines; family Trionychidae; genus Pelodiscus; species Pelodiscus sinensis. The sequence continues at coordinate 7,297,457 of NW_027465849.1, read as the reverse complement.
GCTGCTGGATCACTCGGCGCCCTTCGTTGCTCGGGCCCTACGCATCAGCAGCACACTGGCCGTGTTACACTTGGAGAACGCTGGCCTCTCTGGACGCCCGCTCATGCTGCTAGGTGAATAACCTGGGGAGATATGTTCCCGGGGCAGGGTCTGTTTCCTGGAGTCATCCCAAGGGGCTGTCTCTGCTGTGCTTCCAAACCCTTTTATTTCCTTGGGTCACTTGTCCGTTTGTAATGCCTTGAAAACAGAGGACGAACTATTCTACTCTGAGTGTTTGTGCCGACGTGTTCCACGGTTGGTGTACGTGTGCCCCAGGCATTCGAGAATCCGTTCTTTGTCAGCCGGGTCCACTGGCTCTGTGGTCACCCCTCCCACCCAAGGGTCTAAAGGGAAGAGTGGCCCCAACTTTCCCTCGGTCACTACTTACCTCCCATAGCAGTGAGATGAAATCCCTTCCGTGTCTGTTGGGCACAGACTGTGATGTTACTTAGCCGCATGCAGAATATTTAAGCTGTACAAGACCTCTGTGGTAGTGTGCTCAGATGTGATTTCTGCTCCGTGGCAATTCGACAGGCAGAAGTGTACGGTCTCAGTGCGTGGATAAGACACGGGTGTCAGGAGCATCCTAGTGCCGAGACAGAAATCTGCCTTTTTGTCTCTTACAGCAGCAAGGATTTTCACTAGGTGAGCAGTAGCTGTCCTCAGCCAGCAGCCAGCCTGCTGAGGTCAGTTGTGCCACCCAGTGGCGCACACGGGCATTTGGTAGGGAAGTTCCCACACCTGATTTTATGAATCTTTGCAGTGGGCCCTGTAGGGGGTGCCAGGTGGCATCGTAATAAGCATCCGTTTGGCGTGTTGCTGGAGGACTTGAGCTCAGCGTGTTTGTGTGTGTGTCCATCGTGGTGAAATGGCTAAAAAGCATGTGGTGCGGATTGAAGGGAGGTTAGGTCTCTGAGGAGAGGCTCAGGGTTGGGCATTGACAGCATCTATGGCAGGGGTGGGCAAAGGGGTCTCGCAGGCCGGATCCAGACTGCCAAGCGGGTGGATCCGGCCCGAGGACACCCTGCCACCCTCCCCCGCCCCCAGACCAAACGGGGCCTGGGGGTGGGAGGAGCGCGCAAAGTCTCTTGCTCCCTGCCTCCACCCTGCAAGCACTGTGCACCCCTTGCAGGGTGGAGGCAGGGAGCGAGAGACTTCACGTGCTCCCGCCCCCAGGTCCGGATTGTCCTGGGGGTGGGGCAGCTTGAGAAGTTGTCTCCTGCCATGCATTGGGACGGGTGCCTAGAGGGAACTGCCAGCTGTTCTGAACAGCTGACAGCTCTCTCTAGGAGGGGGAGGAAGGGGGCAAAGACTGCAGTGCTCCCCCACCCCTAGGCCAGTCAGGGTCTGTGGGAGGGGAGCTTGGAAGTGTCCCAGCCCCACCCCTTCCACCAGAGGCCCCGCCCCTTCTGGGGCAGCCCAGGGTCACTTCAAAAATGAGTGGTGGCCCCGCATCTAAAATGATTGCCTACCCCGATCTATGGAATGCCTCCCGCTGCTCCAAATCTGCCTGCAGGAGGATCCGGGTTTCCGCGCCTGTAGCAACACACGCAGGTTTGCTCGACCCTGAACTTTGTGTCAACGCACACGCATTCTTGCACCTGCACTTGGTGTGGGAGGCAGCAAGTTCCAGCCATTGAAGAATGAGGAGTTTGCTGCGGCTGTTTGAACTCTGCTTGCCCCTACCGCGAAACTCCTCAGCATTCGCTCCAGTGCTCACTGCACTGGAGGCTTCTGGTGGCCCAGTTCTGGGTTTTCTGCCACGAGACATTCAGCAGCACAGTGTGGAGGGTGTCTCGGAGATGTCTGTGGGCAGGGCTGAAACTCCCTGCCTCCTCACCAAACAAGGGAGGGTTGTTAGAGCCGCCTTGCTCAGCAAGCGCTTTGTCCTGCTCCTTGATTGTGCCACGTGCAGTGGCAAGCGCTGAGATCCAGACAGCAGCTCGACACACTAGTGCTGGGATGCTGAGTGGATCGCTGCCGCACACCTGATGTTGTGTAGCAACGTGACGCAAGCCGTGAACCGCTGCGCGCTCTTGCGGTACAGCCACAGAACATGCAGAGCTCCGACTTCTTCCACAGCAAGCCAAAGTGCTGACCTGGTGACCCGTTCGAACGCTGGCGCGAATACCCGCCCTGTGAAGCCAGGGGTGAAATTCTGTCCTGCTCTTGAAGCCAGAGGCTCAGAACAGGGTCCGCTGTTGACTGTCCGGCCTCTGAAGGAGGTGCTGCCTCCCCCCAAGAAGAACACTCACCAAGCCCTGTCTGGGGACTGACAACAATGAGATCGGACGGTTGTTGCCTCGCTCCAGGACGATCCTGTGCCCTGGGGAGCTGTGGCGCCGTCCCCCAGTTCTGTAGGCGCTTTGCTTGGTGCCCCCACTTGAGAACTTGATGCAAGCTGATGCCGCCTGGTTCCAAGGCACTGTTCAGCCGCTGGAGGGCACTGGCATCCCCCAGCAGTCCGTTCCATGCTGTTTGGCTGGCCGCTCACACGATGGAGCACCAGTCTTTGTTGCTGGGTCTGCAGCTGTGAAGCTAGTCCAGCCGCAGAGCTAGATTTCATGGGGGAGCTCTGACTTGCAGTCTTGTGGTTTAGGGCTCAGAGTCGGGGGGGCCCTTGTCAACGGACGCTCTTGCACCCCATGGCAGCAGAGTCAGGCGGGAAGGCAGGGGCAGCCCTCCCGTCCCAACACTCCAGCCTCAGTGCTTCCCCCCTGCCCCCTCCTTGTGTGTCCCTGTTCTCTCCCCTGCCCTTCCAGCCCCCCCATGCGACTCACCCTGGAGTTCTGGGCTGGCTGGGTCCTTGAGGCGCATCCTCATGCTTCCTTTGGCTTATGGGTGCACCCCACCGGCTCATCCCCATCTTGCTTTTCACAGGGGGAGGTCACCAGAGAGGGCCCCTGATTCCCCTCCGCCCAGTTCAAGGGGATGTCTTCAGGGACAGAGCTTCTGTCCTCCCACCTCATGGTGGGGTCTAGGCTTGTGCACACTGGCTCATGCCAGCCTGGGCCTTTATAGGCTGGGGCTAACGAAGCCCCGCCCTTGGTGGGAGGGGTTCTCGATATGGGAAAGTCCTGCCACATGTGGCATGGGACCTTCTCTGCAGGAGCCTCCTTTTCCTAGGAGGTACTGCGGAGGGGAGGAGAGCTGGGTTTTCCGGGTGAATAAGGGATCGTTGCGTGGGGGTTTAGATCTGATGCCATGGGGCAGAATTGAGGGTGGGGCCAAGAATTGAGGCTGTGTGCCTGCTCCTTTCCAACTACTCTGATCTGCCCAAAATCCTTCCTCAGGGAGGGGCATGGAGGTTCTCCTTCCCTTCCTTAGGGAGCAGTAGAGGAATGGGACCCCTGAATTCTCGCTCCTGCCTTACCCTTCCCTGTGATGCTGCTCTCTGGGGAAAGAGGAGGTCAAAGCAGTGGAGTGGGGGAGGGATGTGGGGGGGTGCTGCAGCCTCTCGCAGCCGTGCCCGTTTGTCTGTGTTAGTCCCCGAAGCCTCTTCTCAGCTCCTCAAGCTACGGGCCGCCTCCCCCCACTATTGCTGACCCCTTCCTGGGCAGGAGGAGCTGGGCAGGTGATGCAGGGGAGAGATTAATAAGTAGCTGGTGCCTTCCATAGCTGGAGTAACTATAGCAAGGAAGACCAGGCCCATGTGGTGAGGGAGCTGGGCTCTGACCCGTGGGCGTTCTGTGAGTGTTTTGGAAACCAGGGAAACTCAGTGAAACACTTGGGAAGAGTACGCGGCAACCTGAACTCCCCTCCCCCCCTTTCTGCTGGCCCCATGTCTTTGGCGGGTACAGCGCTGAGCTCTCCCTGGGAAGAACACAGGAAGGAGGGCAGAGTTAAGGTTAGTTGGGAGCGCTGCGGGAGCCATTGCCTGGGTCTCAGAAGTTTTCAGTTCAGCCCCCGTCAGTGCTCTGGAAGGGGATAAGGCAGCGCCGGCAGCTCTTTGCTAGTGAATCCCTGATAGGCATCTGTGGTCACATCAGACCTCAGGTGCAGGCATGTTGCCGACAGATGGCTTGGCCGGCAATAGGCCATTGGTGTAACTTCTCTGCTATGTGCTACACTTGAACCATATTCTTCCATCTGTCGGGGAGTCTTGAGAGATTTTCACAAGTGCTGCAGGTTCCTCTGCTGAGGTGGTTACTCCAGGACTTGTGTTTTACAAGGTTGTCGTGATCTTGGTGCGAAAGGCAGAACGTGATGGAACGATTGAAGTTTTATCTCCTGATCTGCTTTGCTGCCGCTGGCGGAAGCGCCGTTGCTGATTAAGAGCGAGGTGGTTGCCGACGGTGGTTGTGGGCGCACGCGAGGGGCTGCCTCGCTGTGCCTCTCGTTGTGCGGTAGGAGCCCTTGGAGCTGAGTAGAGCGAGGACTGCTCAGGACTCGTGTGCTGCTAGGGTTGCTCTCTCCAAAGGACATGGTAGCGGATGCTCCCCCCAACATGCATCCCTGGAGCTGCTGGGCCTCTGTCCCCGGCAGCTTCTGCTGAGGCACGGTAGTGCCAAGCTCCAGAGGGTGGGGAACCTCAGGCCAGGGGGCTGGCTGCAGCCCCCAGCTTGCTTGGATACGGCCCCTGAGGCTCAGGGTGCACCCTCAGCATTGAGGAGCCCGTGCTGGTGCTCCAGCCCCCCTCTCCCTACCCCACTGTGGGACTAAAGCCCACAAAATCTACTAGCCTGGGCCCCCGAGGTTCTGGGGTGCAAGGGAAGGATGGAGTTAAGTGTGGCTCCTGACGGGAGAGAACATCAGTAAGGGTTTGGTTTTCACTTCGCACTTGTGCGCAGCCCCCAACTTATTTTTTTCTGTGGGTCAGTGGCCTCTTCCTACCCTGGAGATAAAGCATTTCCACAACCACGCTCCTGTCCTGCTGGTGACTTTTTTTTTTTGCCTTGTTCATTTGTGCTGATATTGAGATTTTTTCTACAGCTGGCGGGTGTCATCTGTGAGTAAGAATTGCCGAATAGAAGAGGTTGGTGGCACATGTTCACCTGCGGCTGGAATAAGCCTATGACAGGTGGCTTTGCGTGCCGTACAGGAGACATGCGTGAGCAGTTAGTAGCAGGCTAAATGTACAGACAGCCTTAAAGGAATGATGAATTAACCCTGACGTGACCTCTCCTTGGGTTACATGCTGTTCCAGGGTGTCTTGTGGGCCTCCCGACAGGCGCCCTGGTCTCTGTGGTCTTTTGCTTGGTAGCTGTTACTTTGGCTGAAGTGTAATTTTCTGCTCCTTTGCTTTTTAGCAACGGCTCTGAAAATGAACATGACCCTGCGAGAACTGTATCTAGCTGATAACAAATTGAACGGGCTGCAGGACTCCGCTCAGCTTGGCAACTTGCTGAAGTTTAACTGTTACATCCACATATTGGACTTGAGGAACAACCACATCCTAGATTCAGGTGGGGAAGCCTCCTTTGTCGTCCCGCTTTGCTGCTCTGAGAGAAACGGCCTGAGAGACCCCGACATTTTAAAGGTTCTCCGCTGAAAGCATAAAATCATATTGGATCCCGTAGCACGCTCCAACCCAGGCTGGAAAACTTGCCCTTTATAAGGAAGATAAGCTTTCACTCCCTTCTCATGCTGACTTTAAAAGCAAGACAAGCGAAACAGAGTGGCCGGGGAGGGGACAGAGGACAAAAGTACGGTCTTATAAAGACAGCGGATGGCTAGTGTATTCTCAGGCTTTAAGCAATGAAGATGTTAATTTGAACTCTTGAACTTGAGGTGGAGTATTGCAAGTTCGAGTCCCCTGCCCTCTACTTCCTGCTGAGACAGCTGATGCTGCTCTCATCTCTGAACCGCAACTTCTTGGTAATACCACAAAAGCCCCATTCAGGAACTGAGCCGTACTGGCAGGCTGGAAGGAAAAATCCTCCCCGTTCTGTCTCTGTACGGGCCATCTCCTCTTTCCACCAGGCCAGGAGCTAGCTCGAGGTGATTTTGAGGCTGGAATGCCTTGTTGGAAAGGTAGTTGAGGCTGGCTTGTTGGCACGCTTCTTGCGCTTTTCTGAGGAGCTCTGCCCAGTGAAGCAGCAGGCAGCCCCCCCCACCTCATCAAAGAGGGAGTGACTAAACAATTTCCAAATCTGATCTCAAGTTGGGAGTTGAAATGAAAACTTTTTTTTAAAGTGGCGTAAGCATTTGTAAAGGATTATAGCAGAGTAAGGCCATGTCTACGCTACCCCTTATGTCGGCAAAGCGCATCTCTCGTATACTGCTCGAGGGTGTGAAAATACGTACCCATGAGTGACAGCACCCTTCCCCCAATAAACCCCAAAACCCCCCCTCGCCACAGGCTCCTCCCCACCACACCAATCTATTTTCCCCCAAACAAAGCCCCCCCCCCCCATTTGCACAGCCCACTCAGTTACTTGCTCCCATAAGGCATCACCCTGCCAACCTTTCTCCAACCGCTCCTTGGCCCAGTCCTCATTTCTGCCTCCAAACACTTCCTCACTGTGTCACCAGTCGTGGGAGGGCCCTAATGAGTGGGGCCAGGCAGGGTCTGGAGCTTTTGCCTCCTGATGTGTGTGGGGTTGGGGTTGGGGCAGGGGGCCCTCAGTGCTACCCCTTCTCCCCCAAGGATTCTCTAAGATGGGGCTGACTTTAGGGTGCCTATGGTTTCCCCTGGTGCCCCCACCACCCTGGGAGTAGAGGAATTGGGAGTGTGTGCGGGGCGTAATCCAGCTCTTGCTGGTTGGTGAAGGATACGCCACCATTTCAACATGTACTCCGTTCCGATACAAGAATTTGGGTCCTGCCATAGGTATGACGGTTAACGAAGAAATTGAGACTATGTTTTATAAAGCTGTAGCAGAAACGTTCTCTATCGTACTTCGATTCTGCTCTGTCCTAGTATCCCAGCCTACTTTATTATGTATGTATTTACATGGTCTGATTTTAATCAGAAAGGGTATGTCTACACTACCCCGCTAGTTCGAACTAGTGGGGTAATGTAGGCATACCGCAATTGCAAATGAAGCCCAGGATTTGAATTTCCCAGGCTTCATTTGCATAAGCGGGGCGCCGCCATTTTTAAATCCCCGCTGGTTCGAACTACCTAGTTCGTGCCGCGTGTAGTCGCGCGGCACGGGGTTCGAACCAGCGGGGATTTTAAAATGGCGGCGCCCCGCTTATGCAAAGGAAGCCCGGGAAATTCAAATCCCGGGCTTCATTTGCAATTGCGGTATGCCTACATTACCCCACTAGTTCGAACTAGCGGGGTAGTGTAGACATACCCAAATTGGCTTTTGTCTGGCTCTGTTTTTAAGTTCTTTCTTTCATGAGGATAAAGATTTTAACTTTTAATGGCTCTGTATTGAGAGCAATGTTCATTGCATCTTCCTTGCTGCTTATACCGAATGAGATCTGGCTTCATGCCATCGCTGGTTACGTTTTTCGGATCCAGCTTGGCGTTTACTGAAGGCGACATGAAAGCCTGTACAAAAGACTGGATAAGATAAGAAAAATGCCGTGAGAGCTGACTGTATCTGTGTGTTCACATCAGGCCGTGCTGGCATCACGACTGTTGGAAGCGCTGGCCTATGAAATGCTGCAAGCAGCTGAAAACCCCCCTCTCTGATACTGTTTTTTAGGCTTGGCGTACATCTGTGAGGGCCTAAAGGAGCAACGCAAAGGGCTGGTCACTCTGGTTTTGTGGAATAACCAGCTGACTCACACTGGCATGGCTTACATGGGGATGACGCTGGTGAGTAGCTCTCAGGGGGAAAAGCGGCTTTTGAATGGGGCTCATGTAGGGTGCGTCTACACAGTAGTGTTATTTCGGAATCACAACACGAGCATCTACACACCCATTCTGTTATTTCAAAGTAAATTTGAAATAATGGGCAGCTTAATCTGACCTCTGTAAACCTCATTCCACGAGGAATAACGCCTCTTCCAAAATAGCTCCTTCGGAATAGCGGTCGTGTGGATGTGCCACTGCTGCTGTTTCAAAATAGCACCTCTCCAGGGTCATTCAAAGTAATGATTTCCCAGGGCTTCCTGGGGCTCTAAATCAAGGTAGCACGTCCACATTAGGGGAGCCTGCCTTGGGCTAATTTTGAGGCTTCCCTGTAGTGTATTTCAAAAAAAGCTATTTTGGAGTATTTCTTCTGGAATAGCTTATTCCAAAATAAGTGTGCAGTGTAGACATACCTTCAGAGTAATTTGAGGCCCAAACTGTGAGCCTATGGAGAAGGGAGGAAGATCTCAACTGTCCCGTTTTCTTATCTCTCCGATATGAGAGCTGGGTGGAATTGTTCTGCAGTAGCCCAGTAAACCCCTGGCAGTTGAGTGCTTGCGGAGTGGGTGGATGCAGTGTTCTCATGCGACTGCATTAAAGGGCATTTCTGTTGCATAGAAATCAAAAGAATTCCTGTTGCATATTGGTGGGGGTCAGGGCGTGCAGCCTTTCAGAGGAAAAGGACACCTAGACTGGAGGGGCAGCATTTGCAAGGGATCAGGAATAGCTGCAGGATGGAAAACCGGGACTGTTACAATAAAAGGCAGGATGAAAGAGCCATTTATCTGTTGTCCTGTGTTGTTCACCCCAGCCCTGTCAGTATGTTCTTAGTAGCAGCAGGCCTGGCTCTTCCTCCTCTCAGCCCCACCTTTTTGCTTTCTCTTTCCCTGCCCTCCTGCATTTGAAGTCTTCTTTCTGTCTCCTCCCCTCACTCCTCTGCCACCCACGCTGACTCTCCTTTCTACCCTCACCTCGCCGTAAAGATCCCGTGCCCTCCTTGGACACAGGGAAGGCGAGACCGAAGGCTACCAGCCTCGGCGGATAGTTGTGGCGTGGCTTAAGTTACTTGCAGACTTCCAACGGCAGCACAAGCCGGGACAGTGGATGCCGGAAGAGCGGGCTCTAGCACTAATGTGGCGGATGTCAGGAGGGCAGAGTCCGCCTGTGACTGGCTGAAGGAATGGCCTGGTCACTGAGGCACACACGTGCTCACTCTACCAAGCCAATGTCCGTTTCTCCAGCTCCGTGACCCAGGACTCCTTGGCTCTGCACGGATTGAAAATAAAAAGCCATGGAGAGAAGTGTTGGTTTTACAGACACCGCAGCCCTAGAAATCAGCAGGAACTCAGGGCCACCCTGAGAAATGCCTGTTTTGAACTCAGAAGGGGCGTGAGAGGGTCTGTCTTGGAGCGGTGGTTGCTAGGTGTTGGTGTTTTTTTGTGCTGGCGCTCTATGGTAATGTGCCTCTTTCACCTCATGTCTCTGCTTGCGTCCACAGCCTCATACGCAGAGTTTGGAGACCCTGAACCTTGGTCACAATCCCATCGGGAACGAAGGCGTTCGTAACTTGAAGAACGGACTCATTGGAAACCGCTCTGTGCTCCGGTTAGGCTTGGCTTCTACTAAACTCACTTGCGAGGGTAAGAGAGACTGGCCGTAGCACGAGGGACCCTTACGCGCGGAGTTCTCGGTCCTGGAAGTCCCCAGCCCTTTGGTCGCTACCGAGAATGCGAATGACAATGACAGGAGTGATTTTGTTCTTGTGATATCGGACATGTAGGGCTGGAAGGGGCCGAGAGCAGCCCTCTAATCCAGCTCCCTGTGCTGAGGCAAGGCCAAGTAAACTAGACCGTCCCTACGGTCACTTCTCTAGTCCTCCAGTCACGTGTTGGTTTTTGGGGAGATGACTGAAGCCAAGTAGGCAGTGAGCGGTTCTGCCTTCTGAGCATCTTCCACTGAGCAGTGATGCTCATAACGTCCCTGATCTTTTTTTTTTTTTTTTTTTTTTTTGTTTGTTTGTTTGTGTGGCATATTTGCAGAGCCCCTTCTTGTTTCTAATGTTCCTTGCCGGGTATAACTCATTCCTTGCCTTGGCTCTCCTGGTGTTGTCCATACACACTCGTGCTATTCGTGTGTCTGCCCACTCCTGTATGTATCCTTTGGGCGGTCACACTGGCCCTCCTGTGGCTCGTCTCTTCCCTCTGTATCAGTTTGATGTGGAGCCTCCAGTCTTACATCACTTAGAATCTGCCTTCCCCCCCGTGACTCCTTTTTGTTCCAATTGCTCTTTCTGTGGGGCCTCGCCTATTATTTCTGAGGCCACGTCTCTCCTTGCCACACCAGAGATCGATCTTCTAGTGTGTGCTGTAGCGCGTCCCGTTAAGGACCTGCTACGTTGAATGCTGAGCGCGTGCCGGTCGGCGCCAGTGCTCCCAAGCCTCACGAGGAGTAAGGGAAGCCCACGGGTGTTTGCTCCCATTGATCTGCTGTGCGGATGGTGCCACGCTCGGCGTAAGGCTTGTTGACTCCAGCTACGTTGTTCACCTGGCTAAGTTGGTTGAAATCTGCCTTTCTGCAGGCCAGTGTCCTTGTCCTGTTTTTTTGAAGAGTAAACAAGCCAGGTGTGTTGAATCTTTCTTCCTAGGTGACGTTTTAAAAATCTTTGTTGTCCTCCTCCCCTGGACTCTCCGCTTGCTAAAGTGTGGCACAGGGCGCGTGGTGAGGCCTTGCCAGTGCCAAGTAGAGCAGAACAGTTATTTCCTGTATCTTACATTGACACGCCTGTTTATGCCCTAGAACAGCCGGCAGCAGCCTGTGAGTCATCAGGGTTCCGCGAGGCGCTTTGTTTACTGTTGCCCATGCCCCAGGGCTGCCGGATTCACCTGTCTAAAGCCAGGGCACATATTGAGGTGTGTGCTGATTGGATACAATATTGACTGAGAGAGCCACACGCCTGTGCAGCCAATCACAGCGCTGCTAGGGTTCCTTTGGCGCCCCCCGCAAATGCTAGGTTCGCAAACGCAGTTGGCAAAACCACCCCAGGAAACCGTCTTGGTTACGACAGTCTTGTGGCCCGCTGAGATGGCGGGCCTCTCGTGCAGACCACTGCCCTAGAATATTGGCCTTTTTTTACTGCTGCATCCCATTGCTGGATCATTCAGCATATGGTCCATTTTCACCCCCAAATCCTTCTGGACTGTACTGCCACCAAGCAGGTTGCTCCCCACTTTGTCGCTGTGTGCCTGACATTTTCCTTCATAAGCGCAGCGCTTTGGGTCAATCTGCAAACAGTCATGCTGTCGGATGCAGTGTCTGTCTAGCCCAGTATCTTGTCTTGGTAATGGCCAGCACCAGACGTTTCAGGAGAAATGACCAGAACAGGGCTATTTCAAGTGATCTGTCCCCAGTCATCCAGCGTCCACTTCAGGCAATTGGAGGGTTAGACACACCTGGAGCATGAGGGGTTACTTCCCTGATCGCCTCGGCTAATAGTCATTGATGGACCTACCCTCCATGGATTTACCACATTCTTTTCTGAACTAATAGTTTTGGCCTTCGCAACATCTCTGGCAGAGTGTTCACAGGCTGACTCTGTACTGTGAAGTAATACTTTGTTTGAAACCTGCTGCCTATTCATTTCATTGGCGATCCTTACGGTAAACGACACTTCTCTGTGGGCTTTCTCACTGCATTCATGGGTTTTGTCATGTCCGCCCACCTTCCATTCTCTTTGGTAAGCCGAACAGCCCCAGCCTTTTTAATTTCTCATCACGGGGAAGCTGCTCCAAGCCCCTCCCCAGTTCTTGTTGCCCGTCTCTGCACCTTTTTCAGCTGTTCAATATCTTTGAGGTGGGGTGGCGGGAAATATGCATGCGCTGTTCGGGGGGGGGGGTGCATCGCCAAGCGGCATTATGATATTTTGCTTTGCTTTCTATCCCTTTCCTAACTGTTCCTCATTGCCATTGTCGTGGCTCATCGGAGGTCTGTCTTCCCCTCCAGGTGCTGTGGCGGTGGCAGAATTCATCGCAGAGAGCCCGAGGCTCCTTCGACTAGACCTGCGAGAGAATGAGATTAAAACGGGGGGTCTGATGGCATTGTCCTTGGCACTGAAGGTCAATCATTCTCTGCTCAGGCTGGACTTAGACCGGGAACCAAAAAAGGAGTCTGTAAGTTGCAGTGCAGTTTTTGGGCAGCTGAACTTTCCCTGCAGTTCAGGGTTGACATTACGTATCGGAGAATATTTATTGCTTCTCTAAAGCTACCCACCGCAATCAAGCCTGCTCCCATAGACAACCAAAGCAGGAACCTGCCAAACTCGGGGTCCTAATGCTGGTTCCAGCAGAGACAGACTCTTCTGGACGTTCCCAGGGCCTTTGTGCCTGGCTACCTCATCCGCTGTAGCAACACGTCGAAGGCAGATCAGTCCTTTGCCACGTTCTCCAGGGGCTTGTTGCTTTGAAACTTCCCATTAGAAAGCGCCCAGTGTCCTCGCATGTTAATGGAGCCCTAACTAAGCTCCTTTGAGTCACTCGATGCCTTTCAGCTCCAGTCTTTTCCTGGTGGTGTTGACTCTGCTCACACAGTAAACGAGCTTTCATGGGTCGCCCGTCACCAGTCGCCTCTACTGTTTACCCTAGTCCTTTTTCGGGGGGCCGAGACAAGCTTTGTCGCTCAATTGCCGGTGTAGTGAAAGCCTTACTTACTTCCTAAGGGTATCAATGACATCACTTTCTCAGCAGTCACTCCGTAGAGTGGGTCCTCCCATTGCATTGTGTCTTGAACACAGTAAGAGACAATCCCTTCCTCAGTGTTACAATTCCAAAAGGACTCAGACTTGCATTCTCAGAGAGAATCAATTACAAAAGCATAATTTTCGCGTTCCATTTTGCATCAAGGCAGGAAGACAAAACAGGCTATTGGTGGTTGTCACTTAACGAGGGAGTTTTACTACAGGACTGGGGACCGTATGGCCTGTGGGCCAGATCCAGCCCCCAACTTAACTTGATCTGCCATGGGATGGAAGCCCTGAACATTGGCACCAAGTTAAGTCTGAGTGAAGGGTGGGTTTTTTCTTTCCAGGGAGCAGGTGAGAAGGGTTTGGTTTTTTGCTGCTCACTTGGGAGCAGTGTGATAGTGATGGTTTTCGTTTCGTATTTTGCTTGTGTGTGGCACGTGACTGATTTTTTCCCCCCCACCCCTCCCATGGGTCAGAAGAGTTTTATTTTTGAGCCAGAACCTATTGGCTTTGCTAACAAAAATCAGTTACATTCAAATACCATAAATGGACAGGTTATTCCTAAGTTTACTTACGAGTTACCATAAATGGACAGGTTATTCCTAAGTTTACTTACGAGTTACCATAAATGGACAGGTTATTCCTAAGTTTACTTACGAGTTACTTACCCACCCAAGTGGAGTTTAAGGCTTATCGCTGTTCCTATGTTCTCTGCGTAAGCAATTGGAAAGCCTGTAAAACTGAGGCAGAAATCGTGGTGCTGTAAGATTGAGTCCTGTCTAGCGAGCTGTGAATAGCCTTTCTGCAGTGTCAGCAGTGTTTCTCTCCCTCTTTCAGGTGAAGAGCTTTATTGAAACACAGAAGGCTCTTTTAGCTGAAATCCAAAACGGCTGCAAACGCAATTTTATTCTGGCCAAAGAGAAGGAGGAGAAAGAACAGAAATTGCAGCAATCTGCCTCTATGCCAGAAATCACCATCACTGAGCCAATTGAAGAAGGACCTGTGGAAAACAGCCAAGTGGATGACCCGTTGGCCACTTCTGAAGGAGAAGTGGAGGAGACTTTGGTGTCCAAAGAGAGCAGGCATCCAGACCAGACAATAAACACTGACAAAGGTGGGGTGACCTATTCAGACTCTGACACGGATGATGAGGTAGACACTGGGTTGGAGATTAAAGATCTCAGTAAGTCACAAGAACAGTGTGATTCTGTTCATGCAGCTAATGTGCCTGTCACATTTCTTTGTGCTGAAAAGACAAAGGATGCACTTGGCTCAGAGGACAGAACCACTCCTTCAAGCATTGCTGAAGACACAAAGGGTGAGCCCAAGGGAGGGGAAAGCATGGGGACTGTACCAGACACTCAGGCATGTGCTAACTCTCAAGGAAATGAGAGGAGAATTTCTGTTTCCAGTCCTGGGCGAGGCCATAAAATCTTCGTAGTGACACGAGTAGAAAATCTACCCGAGAAAACAGCAGAAAACACGATGTGGCCGACGGAGAACATTGGTGATTTGCAAGGCAGCGCAGGGAAACAGTCCAAACTGATCACTCAAACCCTACCTACAAAAACTGAGTTCTTAGACTTGCAGGCAAATGGGACTGTTTCTAAGCTGACAGCCATCTTGGAAAATGCGCCATCGGCAGGACCCCCTGGATCTGTTTCAGAAAAGATGAACTCGGGGCCGTGTGAGAATGCAGTCTATGGAGCTCCGCTCCCTAACGGGCTAAAGGCAGAATTTGTGCGTGTGCTACCGGACACGTCCTCAGGGTGTGATGTGAAAATGGGGAGCTGTGCTGTCGAACATGGTAAGAATGCTTTATGTCGTTCTAGCGTTTATTCCCTTGCTGTGCTGGATCTCCAAAACAAAGTGGTTTTCTGATCCCTGTTTCCTCAGCTCATATTCTTGATAGCCAATAAAAAACATTTCAAAAGGCTGAGTGTGTCTACACAGCAGCGTTATTTTGGAATAATGTCAAGCGGGAGGACTTCTTACTCCGACTCCTGTAACCCTCATTTCGCAAGGAGTGTAAGGGAAGTCGGAGGAAGAAAGTTCTTCCTTCAGCTTCCCGCGCTGTGAACCGTGCCAAAAGCCACATGAAGCTATTTCGATTTCGACTACACAATTGACGTTATGTCATTAATTTGACTTTTGCCCAGCTGTGTGGACATGCCCTCAGTCTCTTGGGGCTAGTGCAGGATTCTTCCCTGTACTATTTTCTGCAGTGTTGTAGCTTGCCTAATTCTGAATATTCCAAGTTTCATCTACCACTATTCTGTGAGTTTATCCCCGCAGACTGGTAGATCTCATGGTCAAAAGATTTTTCCTAATTAAGCCTGAATTGCATCATGTTACTCCTAGTTATACTCATGTAATGTATTTTTAAGGCCAGAAGTCACAACTGTGATCTTGTCTGACCTGCATAATACAGGCCAGAGATTCCCGCAGGAGATGATGTTTCCGTTCTGTGCGAGTGAACGCTGTCAACCCCAAGAACGTGACATGGACGTTGTGTTTTGGGAACTAGGCCAGCGGTTCTTCACCATTAGCGCAGCAGCATTCTCTGTCTACAAGAGACACAAGTTTTGGGATCCCCTCACGTCTAACCCAAAGGGTTCCCATCCCTCCTTGATTGGCTCAGTCACCCTGAGAGTTGAGCCCTCATTTAGGAAGCTGTACAGCTTTCATGTAATTTAAAGACTCCAAATGACCCCTTCCCTCAGTAAGTTGCTCCAGTGGTTACCGATTGTGTCCTCTTAAACAGTTTTCCTTAGGGATGTTAGTGTGTAATTGAACAGTCATGCAATAGCATGACACTTCAGCAGTTACATGACTATTCGATAGTCCCCAGGGATGGCAGCTGGTGTGCTCCAACCCAACACGAAGGGCGGCAGGCAGGAGCCTGTCTGTAAGCTTGGACCCCCCCCACAGACGGGCTGCTGCTGTGGAGCAGCCTCTGTCCACAGGGAGCCCGGGCCACCGTGGACCAGAGGCTGTTTCCCCCCCCCCCCCCCCCCCCCCACCGCTGCCTCTACTCTCCCCCTCCTTCCCTCCCTGCTGCAAGGGTGGGAGGCAGGTGGGTCTGTGGAGTCACACATGCAGGGAGCCTGCCTGAAAGCCGGCTCCCCATGCATATCCACTCCCCCCTGCCCGCCCTCACCCTCTGCGCTGCTGCCTCTATCAGAGGCAGTGGGGAGGAGAGGCGGGAGGGCCAGCTTCTCACGGGCACTGGCTCCCATTCCCCTCCCCATGTGCTGCCTCTGCCGTGTTAGAGCGCTGTACAGATGGGCCACCACAGCACGCCAGCGCACGTTCCATCTCCCCTCCTGTAGAAGGCCCAGTCTTCTGTGCTAAAAACCTGGGGAGGAAAACCATACTGTGGGAAAACTGAATGCTGTATATATCAAACTCTTTCCTTCTCTCCCACGACAATAAAGCCCACCTCTGAATTTGGCCTGGAAGTATTTGTGCTGCCGAAGCACCAGAACTCCTCAGATCTCGAGAGCTGTGCTGGTTCCCCAGACTGGAAGCTACATTTTATGAGATTCACCAAAGAACATAAGAACGGCCATACTGGGTCAGACCAAAGGTCCATCTAGCCCAGTATCCTGTCTGCCGACAGTGGCCAGCACCAGGTGCCCCAGAGAGGGTGGACCGAAGACAATGATCAAGCAATTTGTCTCCTGCCATCCCTCTCCAGCCTCTGACAAACAGAGGCCAAGGACACCATTTTATCCCCTGGCTAATAGCCTTTTATGGACCTAACCTCCATGAAATTATCCAGCTTCTCTTTAAACTCTGTTATAGTCCTAGCCTTCACAGCCTCCTCTGGCGAGGAGTTCCACAGGTTGACTACATGCTGTGTGAAGAAGAACTTCCTTTTATTAGTTTTAAACCTGCTACCCATTAATTTCATTTACACAAAGGCAAAAATGCAACCAAGAATGTCAAATCTCTCCCCCACTCCCGCCCACCAGCAGTAGAACAGAACAAGGGAGCAACCGTGTACCTTGGATTCTAGCTCCTCCAAAGTCATCTTTAGTCTAAGCCGTCCAAGGGTCAGTTTCCTAGAGTTTAATGATAGAAGCAACCCTTACAGCCGCATCTCAACAGACCTCCTAGAGAACACGAGCTACCCTGAATGATTTGATAATGCAGATGTGGAGGTGAAAGAGATGTTAGCCATGCCCTGTTTTAATTTCTGGGGTGGCATTGAAACGAGAATCAAAGTGATTGTGGAGACTTCATTTTAAAGCTGGTACCTGTGTCCTCAATCGCATGCCTGGTATTTGGAGGTTATCAACATACCAAAGGGAATAACTACACAGCTTTACTGTCCAATTTTTCTACCTTGGAAAGTACTCCCCATACCTCTCCCTAGGCACAAAGTCTGTTGTAATGGACTGGCAGACCTGGCTGTGGGGGGGAAAAAAAGGATCATGTACAAAGGATGGGGGAATTTGAGTCTATTTGGGCCATTTTCTAAAGTGGGTCAACTAAAGATGCTTGCAAGAGGCCTAGATGTGAAAGCAAGGGTATAGATCCACACACTTTCTCTTGCTTTCTTCTTTCCCCCTCTCCCCCTGCTGCCTCCTCTTGATTTTGATTTCTTCAGTTGTTTTGTTTTTTTCTGTGCTCAGACTACTGCAGTTCACAGGTGTGAATTTGTTCTCTTGTGCTTGTGTAATATGTTGGCACAGTGCCTAGAACAGGGTAGGTTTGTTATTACCAAGATTTTTTTAAAGTTTGTTAAGCATTTTCAAAGACCAGACCCTTCAGGTCAGACGGAAGGGATTGGTATGTTTGTTTAATGAGTGAGAGTAAGTGGGCTCCACATAGGGTATTTGGAGTGAAGTTGGAATATTGTGTCCCGTTCTGGGCACCACGTTTCAGGAAAGACATGGGGAAATTGGAGAAAGTCCAGAGAAGAGCAACAAGAGTGATTCAAGATGTAGAAAACATGAGCTATGAAGGAAGACTGAAAGAATTGGTCTCATTCAGTTTGGAGACGAGAAGACTGAGGGGGGGACATGACAGCAGTTTTCAAGTGTCTAAAAAGGTGTTACGAGGAGGAGGGAGAAAAATTGTTCTCCTTGGCCTCTGAGGAGAGGACAAGAAGCAATGGGCTTAAATTGCAGCAAGGGAGGTTTTGGATGGATATAGGAAACCCTCAAGTTTCTACTGCCTGAATTGCGACTATTTTAAAAAATAGTTGTATGTGCGGAAGGGGCTGAACACCCCCGACTTACGTCCTTGGCCCGGATTTACGAAGCCCACGGCGCCTATCGTCAATGAGGGTTCGAGTTGCGACGCTTCCCCGCAACCAATCGCATTGTAAGTTGGGGGTCACCTGTATAAGGAAAAACTTCCTACCTGTGAGGGTGGTTAAACATTGGAACAAATTGCCTAGGGAGTTTGTGGTATCTCCATCACTGGGGATATTTAAGAGCAGGTTGGACAGACATCAAGGATGGTCTAAATGTTGTTTGGTCCTGCTGTGAGGCAGGGGACTGACCTTGATGTCCCTTTCAGTTCTAGGATTCTAAGTTGTGGGGCTTGTGTTATATAGCTGAGATTATGTTGCTTCTGTCACTAAACTTTAGGAAACTCAGAACCTTTGATTGGTTCGTGGCTATACACCAGGCGCTCTTATCAAATTAATACAATAGGAGAGAGAGTGAGCGTTTTGTTTGAGCACTTACTCTCCCTCCATCCCGGGGTTCCTGACTTTCCTATCCCGTTCATCCCAGGCTTGGAGAAGGACCTAGTGCTTGTTGCATAATGGAGATGAATTGGCCTTCAGGCTGCTAATTAATGAGGTTCTTCCTTGTTTGTTTTCAGAATTAAACTGTTCCAAGAATGAGAAGGAGTTGGAGGAATTGCTCCTCGAAGCCAGTCAAGAGACAGGGCAGGAGCCACTGTGACACTTTAGGTAAGGAAGCTCTGCTAGGTTTGAACACTCTTCTGGTCAGGGGCATGACAGAATTCAGACAGAAGGAGATGAATGTGTGTGACAGCTGCCACTGTGGTTTTTGTTCTACCGTTGTATCTACAAAGTTCTGATTGCCAGAAGAGCTATGGGGCTGAGCCAAGCAGGAATATGTGTGCTGTCTTCATTCCGACACAATCAAAAGTGCCTGTAACAAAAACACATCCCTCCACAACTTCTTAGACCTAGGTCAACCTGATTTCACACACCCCAAATACTGTTTTTGTTTGGGCACAGGGAAAATATGTGCTTGCGTCATTCTGTCAGAATGCACAGGGCTCGACGAGAGCTGGGTTCAGGCGATCTCTGCATGCGCAGATCACCGGGCTGCGGTTCGGCGAGCCCTGAGAATGCATACACCTAAGGATAGTAAAAGAAATGTAGCCGTGTTAGTCTGGTGTAGCTGAAGCAAAATGCAGGACAATGTCGCACTTTAAAGACTAACAAGATGGTTTATTAGATGATGAGCTTTCGTGGGCCAGACCCACTTCCTCAGATCAAATAGTGGAAGAAAATAGTCACAACCATATATACCAAAGGATACAATTTAAAAAAATGAACACATATGAAAAGGACAAATCACATTTCAGAACAGAAGGGGGATGTGTGTAGGGGGGGGGGGGGGGAGAAGGAAGGTAAATGTTTTTTCTTTGTGATCTTGTCTGATATCTGTTTGTGGGCATCCAGAAATATAATTTATGCTATCATGTGCCGAAAGTGTCCGTCAATGTACATTGGACAAATGTCTCAGACACTTCGCCAAAGGATTAATGCCCACAAAACAGATATCAGACAAGATCACAAAGAAAAAACAGTTTCTTGCCATTTCAACCAGAAAGGACACTGTCTCAACGACTTAACTACCTGCATTCTGCTACAAAGACCTTTTAAATCTGCACTTGAAAGGGAATCCTCTGAACTGTCATTCATGCTAAAATTCGACACTCTCCGGGGTTGGGGGTTGAACAAAGACACCAACTACCTTACCCATTACAAATATAGCTTCCCCAATTATCACCTCTAATATCATTAGCTCACAGACATTTACCTTCCTCTCTCCCCCCCCCCGCATCCTCCTTCTGTTCTGAAATGTGATTTGTCCTTTTCATGTGTGTTCATTTTTTTAATTGTATCCTTTGGTATATATGGTTGTGACTATTTTCTTCCACTATTTGATCTGAGGAAGTGGGTCTGGCCCACGAAAGCTCATCATCTAATAAACCATCTTGTTAGTCTTTAAAGTGCTACATTGTCCTGCATTTTGCTTCAGCTACACCTAAGGAGGCAGCAATGTTAGAATTGTACAGGTGTTCGTGGAGGTATTTCCTACCTTCTGAGTAGAGATGTTAAAATGGTTAACCATTGAGCATACGGCTCCCCTCCAGTGGTAGCCCAGTGTGGCTGGCTGGGGAAGCCTGAGTTACAGAGGGGCGGGTGGGAACCTCTATGACCATGGCAGGACCCCAAGTAGGACCCCACGGCCATGGTGGGAGTGGGTAGTGGGCCAGGAGGTGAGCCTGGTGTTAAAAATAGCTATTAATTTAACTGCCTGCAGCTCTTACCGCATTTAAAGGTCAGGTGCAGCGGGAACCGCAGCGAGCGGAACTGAAGCAGTCCCTGCTCGTACTCGGTCTTGATTGCAGCTCTTCTGCAGGGCTCCTGCCACATTTAAATGGCATAAGCGCAGCGGAGGACGGAGCACGAGCCAGGACCTCTGAGTCCTGGCTCGCGCCATTTCCTCCCCTATGCCTCTGCCTCCCTGTCCCACCCCCTGTGGAGACCGTGCTGGGGGGAGCTGACTTTTGAGCCGGCTCCTCCCAGCACCGGCTCCCGCTCCCCCGTTGCTGCCTCTGATAGAGGCAACAAGAGTGGGGGAATTGACCAGTTGAGTAGTGACTCGACTCGATAAGCCTCGGCTAATCGGGTGGTCAACTAGTTGCATACATCCCTAAATCCTAGTCAAGTATGTCACTTCAAGCATGAGCAACAAGGCGGGTGACGACGTAGCTTTTATTAGACCAACTTCTGTTGGTGAGAGACAACAGGAGCTGGTCCGGTACGTGTTACCTCACCCACCTTGTGTGTCTCACATCCTGGGAGTAACAGGCTACACGTACACCATGTACTTCCCAGCATATCCGTTCCTTCTCATGTGACAGAAGATTTCCACTTTGTCACAGTTGGCACTGGAAGGGCCCATCCTCCCAGTCCTGGACTTTTTTGCTGGGCTCCCCCATGGCTCGATCCAATGCGCTACACATCTTCCTCAAAAGTGTTCTTACAAAGAGAGTGTCGTTTAAACCCTGGTCGTTAGGAGCCTATGAAATTCCTGCATGATTTATTATGTCTTGTAGATCGAGACCTCATCAGAGGTGTCGCTTCAGATTTTACACACGTGCTGGACATGGTGGTCCCAGAAATGGTGCATTTTAATGGCAGTTGCTCTTAAAAATGTTTCAAGGGGCTTAGTTCCTAAATACCATTGCTAGGGTAACTGCTGTACTCTGTAGGGGTTTCCTGTATGAAGTGGGGGAAACACTGAGATTTGGATTATCTATTGTCCCTTTAGGTCTATGTGTTTTATGAGGCTTTCTTGCAAGGGGCTGTGCTCCAAGTGAGTGTGTGGATCTGGTGTAAACGGGAAATGCGGGGTTCCAAACTGGATGTGGATTATTACTGAAAATAGATCCTGAGAGCAGGTTTTATTAAATTCCAGTGGGAGATGGAGTAGCCTCAGGCAAAGAAGCTGATCCAGCTCCAGTCTGTGCTTTGTATTCGTTAGGATAAAGTAAGACAAGGAATATATTTATAAAGAAAATAAATCTTGTCTCGGGGCACAAGCCTGACTACTAGGATTAGCATCACTCTGCCTCTGCAGGCTTGCTCGCCTGGAGCAGTGGACTATTAAAATGAAGATTTTTGGAACTTCCTCAGGAGCGTCTGCTACTGACCCAATGTACAAAAGAGGCCACAAGACTGGCTGATCTGGTATGGCAATTCCTGCGGTGTCTAACTTGTGTGTGTGTGTGTGTGTTCTCTTTCACAGTCCCTCTGGGTCGATCTACATTGAGCTGAGACTGTCGTGGGGAAGGTGTGTGTCGCTTTATTCCCTTCCCACGCCTCATGATTCAGAAGAACCTTGGTCTGCAGGACAGAGGTTTTATTTTTTCAAAACAATGTGATATTTCCTGCCCTAGATACTTTTCCCTGCATTCTTGACTTCCCTGTCCTATGAGGAAGGACTCTGATATTTTCAAGATGATCAGGAAGGGAAGGAGAACCAAGGAAAAAAAACTTTACCAAAAGCGATTCCCCTCTCCCCCCCACCTGATTCCAAGGTGAGCTCTGGCACCTGACGGAAACGGCACTATTTTCTGACCTTCTCTAGACACTAGCTGATGCATTTGCATTTTTCTTTCTATATTTCTCTGGAATTACCACTGTTGCTGAGTAATTTGTAAGGAGAAGATGCCGTCGGTCCTGGGGAACAGGCATTGGGCAGGAATATTCTCCAATTCAGATGGGAGATTAAAAACCCAGAGTCGCATGGTTCAGGCCTGGATTTGCTTGCCCCACACTACAAGCGTCGGGCCTCTGAAGGCTAGTTTGATAACTGTTTTGTAACATGGAAATCTGCTAGCAGAATGGTTGCACATGATTGTGTCCCTGGAGAGAGTGGCACTGACATGAGAAACTTCTTTCACCAGACAAGCTGCGTCCACAGCCACAATGGTTATTTATTTTAAATCCCCCTTTTTTGGGTATATATTTATCATGAGCTTCAAAATACCGACCAGGATTTAACTTAGAAACCAGCGTAGAATTACTTGTAGTCTCACCTGCAACCTTTTTGGAACTTTTACTCCTGGTTTGCAGAACTCTGCCAAAAAGCACCATCAGACACCCCTTCCCACGCAAACCCTACACAGCACACCACAGTGAACACAGCTAGCCTGCGTGCTTGTGACATGCCCTAGTGAGAGCCACATTTCAGAGGGCTCCTGGCCTGTGATGCAGTCAAGAGGCCTGGCTGATGCCATTTGAGGGTCAGGTGGAATTCTTTACGTTGGCGTGTGTCTCGCGACAGGGGAAGGGGGAGGAATTCTCCTGGCTGAGTCTATCTAGTTTCCTAACTTTATAAGCTTCAAAGGACAAATTTCCCCCTTTTTGCCAGGTTTTCTCAAAGCCATATAGTATGGAACTGATGGTGTGTGAGAGAGGGAGAGGCTGAAATGAGGCTGTCGGCTTCAGCAGTCTAATGCTGAGCCAGAGGCAACTGCCGTAGAAGTAGCCGGATCCTCTACATTCTGTTATATCACCTGGTTTGTTTCAAGTTACTGCCCTCCTTCTGTTTGGGATTTTCCAACTCCTTTTGTATGTGACGAGGGAGAGTCTGGGGCATGTTACACCATTAAAAGGTGAACAGAAGTTGGACTCTTCACCGTTGTGTAATAGCTTTCCTTTAGCTGGTCAGTGGGACTTTTGATTCAGTGTGAAATCTTGCATTAGGGAATATTTGCCCCTTTTTACCAAAGGTTTTTTTCAGGATGAATTTTCAATTCTGCATTGGAACATGCTCCATTCTATACATCGGGCTTAAGGCCAAGAATCCCAGAGGCTGTCTCACCTTTGTTAGGATGAATATACCATTAGAGGTGCCTTTCCTTTACTCTTCCTGCCAAGGGAAGGAATCCGGTGGCTCTGGAAAGGATGGTCAGTTTTCTCAGGGAGGGTCCTCTCTCAATGTCCATGGGCTTGTGAGGTTCTGCTGGCTGAGCACCGCATAATGGAGCGCATGGAACAGATCACTGGTTTAGTCTGCACAGGCCCACGACAACACGCTATGCCCTGCACAAGGCATGACCCCCCAGAGAGGCCCTCGTTCTGAAGTCACTGACAGTCGAAACTACACTTAGTAGAGTACAAGCCACCTCACTGCTCATCCATGTGGCTGGAACGCCTGCCCCCTACATCAACAGCGAGAGAGAAGCTGGCCTCTCTTGGGGAAGAGCCAGCAGCCCTAAAGCAGCAAGGAAGCGTTGGGCAGCGGGTGTCCGTGTCGCACGCGCAAGAGGAACAATCAAGGAAGGGAAACAGTTATGCAGTAAACCTTTTTTACCCTGTAGCGAGGCCTGTTACGACGCACGTCATTCAGACGTTGCCCTAAGAGAGCAAACCACCGTTACTCTTGAGTTGGAGAGGAAGGAAGACTTGGTGGGGTAAATTAAGTCTTGAACTACCATTTTGGTTCAAATCCACGAAGAAAGGCATGCTTCCCCCCCCCCCTTCCTTCCCCCACCCAAAAATTGCTGTTGGAAGAGAGATTTCTGTATATGAGGATTACTGCTGTGTGGCGAAAAGAAATCTTGGAGGCAACTATGGTACTAATCTGTAACTTAACAAAAACTTATAAACTGACCAGAGAAACAGCCCTGGAGAGCAGGCTGTTGTGTAGAATTCAAGCTTTTTATTTTATTTTTTTCTTAAGTGCAATAAATCTATCAGGGAGCTGTGAGGGCACTTCGCTGCATGGGAATCAAGGCTGAAGAGGCAGAAATTTTAGCTCTTCATGCACTGAAACTGAATCACATTAGGAATTTGCTGCATTAACACTACATACAAAAGATGGTGATTTATTTGCTAATGTTTGTCATTTCTTTCTGTTGCGTTTTTTTTTTTTTGTTAACACTGTTTTCTATTAAAGCTGCATTCATCACTGACTCCTCCTGTCTGTTTGGTACCTATAAATGTCAGTGGTTTTATCCATGGCAGGGAAGAGAATGTGAGATTTCAATAGAACTGAAGCAATACCCCTCTCAAAGCAACTTTGCAGAGCTAATTCTGCCATCCACTCCCCCTAGCAAGGAAGAGCAGTTAGGAAAACCAGACAGTGGCTTGAAGTTCTGGGTGGGACCAATGTGTGAGAGCATGATGGGGACAGCTCTGCCCAGGGGCTCAAACTCTGAAATGCTTGTGTGTGTCTCCCTGATATTTCTGTTCAGAATCTTCTTGCCCTTTTGCTTTTCACTTTGATGTGCAAAGTACCTGTCAGGCAAACCCCTACTGTGCTATGGGAGGATTTTCAGGGGCACAGGTCTCACTGGGGCTGAGGTCCTTAGTTTCACTTCTCTTCCAAGCAGCCCGGGTGGGAAATATCTAACAGAATAAAGAAAACGGTCTGAAGGCTCTGGGTAACTTTCCCATCTTTGGGAATTCCATGGTGGTCTGTGGGAAAGTTGTCTGTGATCTTTCTGAGCTCTCTTGCTACTCAGAGCTAAGGAATTACTTGGGCGAGAGGAGAAATGTTCAAATAGGACAAGTAACAAAACTGAGACTTGATAAATATCTGTTGTTTATGAGCAGAAACAACTGTCAGATAGTGAAGCCTAAACTCATGGTGATGGTCACTGTGAAGTGCTAGGCAATTCCCAGAAGTACATGTGACAGGAAGTTGAGCTATATCAAAAACACTGGTCCCCACTTCTTCTAGGGAAGTAAAATATTGACATGGCCAAGTGGTAAGTGTTAGCCTTACTCTTAATCCACACTGGCTGGCATAGCCCCAGCCATACTGGCTGGCATAGCTCCCTCTCCTCTTCCTTTCATCAGTTAATGGGTTAAACCATACCATTTTAATCGTTTACAGTGAACTTTTAAAATATTTACATCCCTCATTTCTTCCTCCTCAGTATGCTGCCCTGACATGGCTTTTTCCCTGTGGGTAAGCTTCATGCTGACAAGCAGCAACGGACCCTTCAGAGTTCTCGGTTAGGAATGTGGAGCGGAGCCTTTCTGACGCGGGTGACTGGTTTGAGGAGGTTAGTGCGAGTTATTCCGATCTGGGCAGCCCAGTGGCTGGCTGTAGCCGTAGGTGGTGAGTTACACAAGCAGCAGCAGACAAGACTATGCAAACCAGCTGTGCTTAATTGGGAGTATCCCACCGCAGCCTTCGTGGTTTAGATTTCTGAAGCTGTTCCTGGGCTCACAGAGCCACCAGCTGCTGGGCATTTTCCCTGTGCTTGGAAAACCTACAAGAATGAGGCTGTTTTACCAAAGAAATGCTCCTCTGGCGTTTGACCCAGTTAGCTCAGCAGTCTGCATACGGGGAAGACAGCCCCTAAAAGTGCAGCACCCCTCAAGTCTGAGACCCGTTTGCCTAGTTCCTCTTGTTACTAACTCTGACGGAAGTTGTTTTGTTAGTTCTTCTGAAAGGAATAATATGCATCATTTGTGAGACTTAAAACTAGGAACTCCCCCTCGCCCCCCGACCAATCCTGAGACTTGCTGTCGTGTTCCTTTTCCTGCTTTCTCTCCTGTATGCTCTTCTCCAAGACACCTACTAGAAAGATTGCACTTGGGTTTCTGTCAAATGTTCGCCTAGACTTTCTGGCCGACTAACCTGTGGTAACTCCACAGAAATATCGGCGGCACATTCTCAAGCACAGAAATCTAGCCTCCACCTGGAGGAAGGGTCTGAGTTGAACTGGGCTTGTCCCTGCCACGTTTCTTGAAGCAGAGCAGAACCCGCTCTGGCACTCAAGATTGCTTTCAAGAAGGCCTAACTGCTCGTGGAAGTAGCGTGTGCCTCTCCTGTTAACATCCCTTGATGTGCACTGAAATGAGGCCAGGACGTGTCAGTCCTATCCTGGAGAAACCTTTGGTAGGTGTCTTATGGGATGCGTGCAGCTGCTGTTTTTCAGTGTGTCCCGTCCCGTTCCCCCCCCCCCCCCCCCGCCTTAAACTGGCAAAAGCCTCCTGTGTGTTGTCCTATTTCTGAACCAGCCCTGACGTGCATTGCAAAGCTGTCTGTGGCAGTGGGAAAATTGCCTTATGCCTTCCTAGATCTGAAGATGTGACCTTGTGTGATGCAACCTGATTGTCTAAGCTGCTGTTGCGCGCCTCCTTTTGCACCTCACTAAAACTTAGGAGTGAGCAGGGATCTCACTAGCTTAGTGATGCTTCCTTCAGAAAGTCAATTTTCAAATGGGGATGGGGCAGGTCTGGAAGGCAGGGAATGCCTCCTGCCAGGTTCACAGGATCCCAGAGCTCCCCTTGACCTCTGGAGTTGAGTGAGTCAAGCTCCATCCAGGCTCTTCCCATGCCTCATCAAATTCTTTCTCTCATGCTGCTTGGCAGTGTGGGAAGTCGAGATTGAAGACTCCTTGGTTTTAAACTGAGCCTACTTCATCGAAAGAACAAATGCAAGCAGGCACCAACAGCTGTCCCGTTGGAACAGAGCCCGTGACTCAGATTTGTTAGATTGCCACCTTTAGTCCTGGACAGTGAGATCAGGAAAGTAAAGGGACATGTCTGAGACTGCATGGGGCTGTGGTGGACAAATAGATCGTTACGTAGAATCTTCTGCCCAGGGTAGAAAGAGAGCGTGGGAGAGAGGACACAGCATGTAGCAGCAGCCCTGCCAATGCAAGAACTCGGGGTTCTTTCATCTTTTATAACTGAGTAAATAGAGAGGATCCATGATGCATCCTTTCCACTAACCAGTTAGGCTTCTTCTGTGCTTAGAATGCCAGCTGAACGGTGGTGCACCTCTACCCCGAGCCTGGTAGCAAAGAGGTTTGCTCTTGATAGCCTCCATTCTCACTGACCAACTGCCTCGTGGATGGTTTTTAGGTACCAAAAGACTCGGAAAGACCATGTATCCTGCCTTTAACTGAATGTTGACATCTCCTGTAACCTAGCCCTTGGGTATTAGAGTTAATATATTTCATTTCTGTTTTATTAGGCTGGTATCAGGCCGGTACTTGCTTTGTTATCCAACCCTAGAGAACTATGATGTGTGTTTTACCGCATTTATGGATTTCTTGTAATACTCTTGGTTGAAATAAAGAGTTTCCTAATTTAGTCCGGGGTTGTCCATGGTAAATTACTTTCCCGTGTTAAAAAAGGACGACGTTGCAGGTTGCCTGGCCCAGACTAACTTTCTCCGTCCTTCCTCTTCGCACATCTCGAAAGCGATGGTGGCGGCAGCGGGGGAGCCTCACGGCCCCTGGGAAAAAAGATAGAGATGAAAATCCATCTACTCTGAGGTTATTTATAAAGAGGCTGATTCTTTTAAAAGCACAGGAGATGGGCTGACGAGGGCCCTTTCGGGGGGAGGACTGACATGCTGCCATTGGCACAACTGCTGTGCCTGTCCCCATCAGAGCTCCAACCACTTCCCAAAGGCACAAATCCCCCGGCAGCCCCACCTTCTGCCTCCTGGGGAGGGACCCTAGGAACTCTGAAAAACCATTGCTGCACCCACAACGTCCCTGACACACATCCACTCAAGCCAAGAACCAGAAAGCCACCAGTTCACTTCCCCTGTGGCTCCACCCCCACCTTCCTGGTGCGCACGTTAATGGATTAAAATCGGCTAATGGACCAGTCTCAAAATGTAACGTATAACCAGGGAATCATTCTCCAACTTCACAGGGATTTGTGCTTGGCCCTGTGCTATTTAGGTTTTTTTTTTTTTCCTCTTGGCTCTGGAAGAAAACACAATCATCATTCACAGACTCGACTGGTCGATGTTCAAGAGGACAGGTCACGGTTTGGATCTGCTGGCAAGGTAGGTGTGTAGGATATGTTCTTTAATGGAAACACGTATGCCTCTCATCCACCTTTGTGGTGTGGGCACGGTGAGGCCAAATGCTTTGTCAGTGTACACATCTAAGAACAAAGACTGCTGGCCATATTTGCTGGGTGGGAGACTTTCAGAGTAACTGCGTCCCGGAATAAAGAACTGTGGCTTCAGGCAGATAATCAGCAGAACAGCAGCTAGTGCAACACTGTGGCTAAAAAGGCTGATGTGATCCTCGGAGTCATGAACAGAAGACTCTTATTTGAGAATTTATTTCACCTCTATATATGTCCCTGCTCTGATCGCTGCTGGAATCCTGTGTCCAATTCTGGTGCCCGCAATTCAGAGAGTGTTGAGAAGCTAGAAAGGATTCAGAGAAAAGCCACTGGAGAAAGGACTAGAAACCTGCCTTCTAGTGAGAGATTCAGGGGACCTCTTCTAATTTAGCTTAGTGAATATTAATGATGACAGTCTAGAAGTACATACCTGGGGTTCCTCAGTCTAGCAGAGGCCGGTGTAATACAATCCAATGCCTGGAAGGTGAAGCTATTAAAATTCACATTGAAAATAAGGCATCTGTTTTAAACGGTGAATGTAATTAATCATTGGGACAATTTATCAAGGGGTCATGAAGGATTTCTACATCACTGACAACTTTTCAATCAAGATGGTATGCTTTTCTAAAATCTGCTCTAGGAATTTTTTTTTTTTTTGTGGTACATAATGGCCTGTGCTGTACCTGATCACGATAGTCCCATCTGGCCTTGGAATCTATGAAAATCTGACTCTGTGTACGTAGCAAGACTTAGTGTGTTTCACTATAGAGAAAAGCGAGTGATTTGAAACTCTGCTGTGCCTGTGTGGTTTCTTCATAGTTATTCCTGTGCAGCAAGCTATAACATCAGACACGTTTCTTCAGGCGTGATTTTCAGGGAGACACAATGGCTGTTCTAGTGGGCAGGTTTCGAGGTGAAGGCTGTTGCAGGGATAGAGGTGAGATTGCGAGGAGGCACGCACACACAGGATCAGTTATCGCAGGGTGACTGGCACATGCCTACGAGGGCGTGTAAGCAGAGGTCATTTCTGGACTGGCTGCTGTGATGTGGAAGTGTTTGTAAACGAGGGGGACAAGATTTCATTCTCTAAATATTGAGGTCGTGAGTGAGAATAAGCTCTTTATTATTCAGCTAGAATTCCGTAGCTGCATCATCAAGTCAATCATTTTCTGTCCTGACAACCCCCGTTCAGTGCTGTTAGAGGAATTGGACGGTGTAGAATTCAGGGCAGATTTTTGCCTTTCATCAATAATTCTTAGGGACCATCTCCAAATTCTTATGCTTGTTAACACTGAGTCGTCTTCTATCTCTTCCTTTATTAAAAAAAAAAAAGCCTTAATGTCTTACTGTATACAATATACACTGCAATGGAAGATACACAGAAAAGCTGTTTAATATTCATCTCCTCCAAGCAGATGAGGCAACTCGCACTTCACTCTGAAGCAAGTGTTTACCTCCTTTATACAATCATTTCTACAAATACTTACATTTTTCATTAGTTTCTGTAGTGACTTGATCTTCTTGATGAACTATCTTCAGATTCAACGAGAAGACCAGTGGCACCTTCTAACGTAACAGTTATTGGAGCATAAGCTTCAGTGGGCAAAGACCCTCTTCGTCAGTCATGTCGGGCAGTACGCAGTCTTCCAGGGTGAACGTCAACTCAACTAGATCAGTGTTCCTCAATTAGGGGGACCATGGCATAGGTTTAAAGCGTTGCAAGTGCAGAGCCAGCACTAAGGGGCAGCAGGCAGGGCGATTGCCTTGAGTCACAAGAAGCTGAGTTACATGCTTCAGCCCCATGTGGCAGGTCTCTGCTTCAAGGGTACTACAGCTGGGAAAGGTTGTGAGCCACTGGATTAACACACAGCTCATAAATCCTGAGAGTAAGTCTTCACTGCAGTTAGCTTGGGTGAACAGTAGCTGGGCATCAGTGTATGCTCTAAATCCATGCTCAAGTTGAGTATCCTCACTGGTGGGTTGCTCCCCTGTATGTGTCACTAGGATGTCTTCATGGGCTTGTGCTACAGTAAATTCAGCCATGTTGACTTTTTCCTGGTGAATTGTGGGAGAACTCCTGGCCACACAGTGGAATTATGGGAAGGCACTGAAAGACTGCTAGCACTTGAGTGATTGAGCCTGCACCTTCATTGCAAAGTGGGTGTGCCCAAGTGAGAGGCTGTTGGCTGGGACAAAGCACAATTAACTTGTGTGAAAAGACTGTGTGGGAGATGGGAGGAGGACTAGGGGTAACACCTGGTAAGCGCTACCTCTGCAGCAAAGACAAGACTCCAAAAGCTGCATATCAGAGGAAAGAATTGGATTTATTTGCTCTACAAGGACCTTGTTGGAGACTGGCTCAGACTTTTAGTCTCAGGTTCATTCCTGCAGGCTGAGTGAAGCGGGTTCTTTTCTGGGCCTTTTCTCTGATATAATGGGGCCATAAAATTCATTTAGGCTTTAAAGAAACAACAGACAATTCCTATTCGATGCACATTAGGTCAAACAAGACATTCTCAGACAACTGAACACAGCTGCATCTCTCCTAAAATTATCAGGTTTCTTTATCAACAATAGAAAGGGGTACAATGTACAAAAAGGAAAAGGTTTCTCGCCGCTACCAAGACCACAGGGAACAAACTAGGGATGTAAAAGTTTAACTGATAAGCTGGTGCTTATCGGTTCTGGTTAACAGTTAAACACTGGTGGGCTGCTGGTAGGCCTCAGGGACCAGAGCTGGTGGGGCCAGGAGCCAGTGAACTTGGCAGCCTATGGGGGCCGGCGCAGTCAGAAGTCAGCAACCTGTGGGGACTGGTGTGGTTGGCGGAGCTCATTTAACCATGTAACCGACTATAAATTTTAATCGGTTACTCAGGCTGTCTACACTATACCTGGAAGGTTTTGTTTAAAGTATGCAACTCTGGCTACATAAAATATGTAGCTGGAGTCGACACATCTTAAACCGAGCTCGGCACCGTCTTCACAGAGAGAGGCCGACGGGAGCTTCCCTTCCGCCTGTGAGAAGTACCGGTGCTGACTGGAGCTGCCCTCAGCATTCAATTTGGTGGGTCTTAACTAGACCTGCTAAATCGAATGCCAGAACATCAATCTCCAGCGCTGCAAGTGAAAATGTGGCCACAGTTAATGGTTTAGAAGTTTTCTGCATCCCTAGAACAAACCCCACGTGTATCAAGTCTGGAAGGCTGTTCTGCTTTGGTCTGGTCTACTTTGTTGAGGGCCCTCTAAGCCAGTCACAGGCAATAGCTCGTGAAGGCAGAGTAACTGCTCTTCCACCAAGGAAGAGAAACTCTTTCCCTGTGTAAAGGTCCTACAGACGGACATTCATCTCATTCAAAGCTGGGAGGTTCATCGGCAGAAGAGCCCCAGGAATGCCTTTTGGCAGAGCTTGCAGATCCCCAGGGATTTTAATCCACTCACAGGGAACCAGGTATGGGAAACACGACAGCACTACAGGGCAAGGGAGAGATTCTGGCTGGGGAACACCACCGCTTGTCTGATTTCACTTCCTTTCCCTTTTTTTGAAAATGGAGGATTACACTTCCCCCTCTCAAACCTATTCTGTAGTGTGTCCTTTAATGAGCAGCACCAATCAGCAGGAGTTGGAAGGGAGGCATGATGTTTCCCCAGCGTGTGCGCACAAAAGAGAGTCTGAATTAGAACCCAAGGTAAAATGACGAGTGAGTTTTCCCCTGTTGACAAGCTGAGCCCACTGCAGTTCCTATAGGAAAGGCCTCTCAAATGGCCTTGGCAGTCCTTGCTCTTTAGGATCCACTCAGACAGGAAAAGGGGAATCTGTCGGCTGTCTGGATTGGTCCCATGCCCGAGCTCAGGGCCAGCTGGAATGAGCCCGGCCCCCAGCTCAGAAGAGGAGGCTGGAGCAGGCCACCTTGTTGCAGCAGGGGCAGGTATAGATCTTGTCCCCGATGTGCGTTCTCTGGTGCTGGACGAGCGTGGAGCTCCGCGTGAAGCTCTTCCCGCACTTGGTGCATTTGTAGGGCTTCTCGCCCGTGTGGGTTCGCTGATGGCTGAGGAGGGTGGAGTTGAGGCTGAAGCATTTGCCACAGTCGGGGCAGGGGTAGGGCCGCTCCCCCGTGTGGCTCCGCTGGTGCCTGGTCAGGGTGTAGCTGCGGCTGAAGCGTTCCCAGCACTGCGTACACTGGTAGGGCTTCTCCCCCGTGTGGGTCCGCTGGTGGGTCAGGAGATGGGAGTTCTGGTGGAAGCGCTTCCCGCACACACTGCACTGGTAGGGCTTCTCGCCCGTGTGGATCCGCTGGTGCGTGATGAGGTGGGAACTCTGGCTGAAGTGCTTCCCGCACTCGGTGCACCGGTAGGGCTTCTCGCCCGTGTGGGTTCGCTGGTGCTCCACGAGGGTCGAGCTGCGGCTGAAGCTCTTCCCGCACTCGTTGCAAATGGTTGGCTTCTCGCGCCGGTGAGTTCTCTGGTGTCTCACGAGATGGGACTTCCGGCCGAAGACCTTCCCGCACTCCAGACACGCGTTGGGCACCTCCCCTTTGCGGATTCTCTGCTGCTTCCCTGCAGCGCTCTCGGGGGGAGCCGACTTGCCCCGTCTCTTCCCCGCCGGCTTTGGCGGCTGCTTTTCCGAGCTCTGCTGACTCTGGGAAATGGCTGATTTGGATTTTCTTGATGCCTCGTGAGGCTCCACTTTCTCGGGCTCTTCCGGCTGAGGACTGTGGTCGTCGTCCTCACTCTCGCTGGCAATCTCGTCATCTGCTAGGAGAGAATGAGAGTAACCGACTGCCCTCAGGAAAAACCAACCCAGGGAAAAGGAAATAAACCCATGCTGATCAGGGTCCTTCCCAGTGGAGGGAAGGGGAGAGGGGCTGCCTTCAGCTGCCTGCTCGTCTGAGAGCCCAGAGACTGGAGGCGATGAGAGAGGAGTCAGACTCCTAGCAGGAATTGGGCAGGTTGGTGGAATGCAGCAGTCTGCCCTGAGGGCATGACAGCTGCTAATTATAGTAACGAAGTAGGAGTCCCCCGTGGCACCTTCAAGCAAGAGTGGGCAACATAAGGCCAGCAGACCAGATCTGGCCCCCAGCATTCCTGGATCCCTATTGGCTGGAATTGCTGCCAATAAGAGTAGCAGGGGGGTTGTGCCTGGGAGCAGCAGGGGACAAGGGGCCCTGAGTGTCCCCGCGGAACTGCACCTGGTAAGCTCCCCCCTTGGCCAGACCCCTCCCAACCTGCTCCTGCACCCTCTCCTGCCTAGACCCTATGCCCAAGCCCGCTCCTGCACATCTCCCATCCAGGCTGTTGCCAGAACGCAGAGCTGAATCATTTCCCCCAACTAGTCCCTGAGAGTAGCAAGCAACAGTCTTAAAAATTAGTCAATCTCTCTTATTTCAAACTATTAAGTGGGAGCTCTGATCATACTAGCCAGGCACCCCCAGCCTGATCAGGCACCCCCTTCCTGCCCCGATGCCCCTAGTCCCCAGCTCACTCCTGCATCTTCCCTCCCAGACCCTATCCCATGCCCGCTTCCCAGCAGAACCCCATATTTTGGGCCCTACCTCAGAGCCTGGGGTGCACAAAATCTACTAGCCCAGCCGCCCTAGGGCTCTGCAGCTGGTGTGTGAAGGGAATGAGAAGAGGGGTTTTTTTTTCTGCTTCTCAGGGGAGGCTACATCCATATGAGGGTTCTTCTGGTTTTTGTTTTGCTTCTCACTTCTGTATAACCCCTGACAGTGTGTGTGTTCTCCCCCCCCCCTTGTGGATCAGTGGCCTCCGACCCAAAAGATTTTCCACCCCTGCCTTGAAGACCAACAGATTTATTTGGGCATAAGCTTTCATGAGTGAAAGACATGGTCAGATGCATGTACGCAACCAAGTGGTTTTACCCACGATCGCCTCTCCCCTAGCTACGGCAGGTCTGGGGCTGTGCTGGGCCCAGCAGAGAGAGGCACCAATCCCCACTGTGGCTGGAGTGCCTTTGTGGTGCTTAATAGGCTGCTGTGCCACCGCAAAGCTCAGAGGGAACGTAGCTCGTTACTGAACCTTTTCTAATTTTTCAACATCCGCTCTGAAGTGTGGCTGCCGCTCCAGGAGACCCAGGAATGGTCTCAGCACTGCCACGCACACGGGCAGGAAACCCTTCCTATCCCTCACTGATATTCCCCCAATACCAGGATTGTCTTCACCCTCTTGGCTACGCCACGGTGCTAGGCGCTCTTGGTCGATTGTGTCGCTGAGAGGCGGGTTTGCTCATTCTTCTGGCTCTTCTCTAGACTTTCTCCTAGTTAACAGGCTTCCTGACCTGTGGGCACTGGAACAAACCTCGGTCCCGCCTGCGCCAAATACCCAGATAAAATAGCTTCCCGACAGCTGCTCAAGATGTCCTGGTGTGTGCATCCCAAGATCACGTTGGCCCATTTAGTCACAGCATTGCAGTGGGAGCGTGTGTTCAGCTGATTATCATCTGCTCTGGAGTCTCTGCTCCCTGGGGGGGGAGTGCCCTATGCTGTAAATGTGGCTTTACAGTCTTCGTTCCGAGCTGTCCACTTACATTTAGCTATATTAAAAGCCACCGTATTTTACCCAAGTCATCCTGTTCTTTGAAAATATTGTTATATGAGCAGACCTACCCCGGAGCCTTCAGGGGAGGGGGCTGGTGGTCTGGGAGGTGCAGGAGTCAGGACAGGGCCTCGGGGATGGGGGACAGTGCAGGATGCTGGGGGAAGTGTTGCAAGAGTGGGTGTTGGGGGTTGAGGAGGGACTCTGGATGGGGGTCCCATATGAAACATGCATCTCTACCCCCACCTCTCCCTCCACAGCTGCCAGGGGCCATTTCCCTCCTCTGGTCACCCCCCTGTGGCTGCCGGGGCATTTTCTCTTCTCTCGCAGCCCCCATCCATGGCTGCTGGGGCATTTTCTCCTCTATTTTCTCCCCCTGTCCTGGCACTGCAGCCAAGGGCCAGGAGGGGGGAAAGGGTTTCGGGCAGGGTGGCTATTTACCCAGTGTGCTGGCAGGCAAGATGGCGGACACTCCCCCAGTGGACACACTGCAGGATAGCTCTCCCCTGTGGGCTTGCTGCTCCCATTGCCCCTCTCAGTCGGGTGTCCTGCCGAACAGCAGCCCCGCCCTTTGCATGTTACGGAAAACAGTCCCTTTCATGGGGCTTCTGATTGTCCTGACACAACCAAAGCCTGATCTTGCTTCAAAGCTGCATACCAAATTTGGTGCCCCTCTCTCTTACTGTTAAGTTCTTGAACAAACGGACTCAGACAGAGGTACTCTAAAATAGATACGCTTTTTTCCAGTCAATATTAATAGATCACCGAGTTTGTCACTGAATTATCTGAATTACAAAGTGTTGGTCCTGCTGGTGTGAACATGTCTGTCAGCTGCTGTTCAATATCTTCCCTAGTTACTGCTAGAATATTAACAAAACATGTTGATGGTACTGTGAGCTTTCGTGGGCACAACCCACTTCCTCAGATGAACGGAGTTATCGAAGGTCCAGTTTCTAAATAAATAGGAGATAGGGAGAGGGGGCACGAACAGAAAAAGGGGGAAGAAATAGCTAGTGTCCATGCCACATGAAGCTGATGTGGCATGGACACACTAACTATGTCTCCTCTCTCCCCTTCCCCCATCCCTTTTTTATTTAGAAACCGGACCTTTAACGACTCCATTCATTTGAAGAAGTGGGTTGTGCCCGTGTTACCATTGACATGTTTTGTTAAGTCTCTAAGGTGCTGCAAGACTACTTGTTTTTCCAGTTACAGACTAACTCTGCTACCCCTCTGAAGCTGATAGAACATTGTCACTGTAAGAAGCGAATGTCTCCTTGTATTCCTTTCTAAATACGGAACAGAAATATTTATTGAATATGGCTGCCTTTTCTGTATCCTGATTCTTTATTATCAGATCTATGTTGTTTGTGGAATTTTGTTCCTTTACAGACACATTTTTCTATTCTCTTGGCTATAGATTTTTTCCACTGAACCCTTTAATTTCTCTTATCTGCATTTCCTATCTGGAAATTGACTCGTTGCCATCAATTTACCCATTTTCCTTTTGTTGTTTTACTTTTTTACAGCTGGTGTCATTTCCCTTCTTTGTCTGGATTTATTTATTTCATTTTTAACCCCTTCTAACCTTAGGGTCTATGAATCCGGTGAAATGAGACAGAACTGAGAGAGACTGCAGTGGCTCTGCTGGAATGCTATGCCAGCTCTATACTTGAGAAGGAGATGTCTTTTTCAGTTGGTTTAACTTATTCCTCACCTGTGTGGCTGTCTCTTGAGAGTTTCCTTTCCTTCAAGTCCTTGAAACTTGGGACCCACAGATCTTCCCATTTTGCCATTTGGATGCGCACCGCAGAGTCAGCAATTGCACTCGCTGCAAAGCAAAGAGGCCCATTCAGTGCTCCCCAAATAGATTTCAGTTGCAGGGGTCCATGTAGGTGGATGTTGATATGTATTTGCATGAATGGGGAAATGGATGCAGAAACTAGGAACTGCTAATCTGGATCAGAGCTAAGGTGTGTCTAGACCAGTTCCCTTTCCATGACAGTAGCCAGTGGAGAGATTTCAGACGATAGTGTAAGAACTCCACAGTAGCAGATAAAGGCCCCCAGCCTTTGAACAGGCCTCACAGAATCCTAGAAATGTAGGGCTAGAAGGCATTTCAAGGGCTCATTTAGTTCAGCCCAGCTCCTTTCCCCTGCAGGACCAAGTATACCTAGACCATCCTGACGCGCGTTTGTCCAGCCTTTTCTTAAAAACCAATACCAATACTTAACCATCCTTGTTGTTGGAGAGTTTTTCCTAATAGCCAACCAAAAACTTCCTTGATGCAGATTAAGCCAATTATGTCTTATCCTACTTTCAGAGGACATGGAGAACAATTGATCATCATCCTCTTTATATCAGCCCTTTTATATTTGATTTCTGGTGTTTCTACTGTCTGTTTTCCAAGACTAAACAATGCCCAGCTCTTTGTTAGCATTTCCTCATAGATCAGACTGATTAAAGGTTTAGACATTCTGTTGCTTTCCTTTAGATAATCTCCAATTCAAGTATGGTGCACGGAACGGGACACACTATTTCAACTGAGCAGAGCAACCTCCAATGTCTTACAACACTCCTGCTACTACGCTCCAAAATGAGATTAGCGGTTTTTGCCACGGCATCACCTGGGTGGCTCTTGTTCAGTTTATGATCCGCTACCATCTCCAGATCCTCTTCTGCAGTACTACCACCTAGCCAGATATTCCCCTTTTTGTATTGGTGCATTTGAATTCTCCTTCCTAAGTGTAACACTCTGCACTTGATTGAATTCTATCTTACTGATTTCCAACTCCAATTTGTCATGGTCATTTTGAATTCTAAGCCTGTCCTCCAATGTGCTTGCAGCCTTTCCCAGCTTGGTATTGCCTGAATTTTATAAGCACATTCTCCATTTCCTTATGCAAGTGTAAGCACTACGTTTAACCACTTAATCTGGATTTTACAGGCCTGGTACAGAGTCCAGTCAAAAGTAGGGCTGCTGAGTGACCTGCAGTGCGCTTGCTCAAGCTGCCACTCACCCAACAGTGGAAAATGCCCACGTGTCGGAGAGGACAACAGTAACTACAGCCAGGAAAGTAGGGGAAATTTTTCCCATAGCCAAGGATTGCTTGATGCACTGGGAAAATGTAAAGGACCCTGAGCCTGGTGGAGAAAAAAAACACTGCACGCATTGACTTAATATACAGAGATAAAAGGGCTACCCTGTGGTGGTGGAGGTTCAGTGCTCTTCCCGTTGAATTTTAGGTAAAACCACCAGAATTCCTGCACCCCAACTGCTGTGGAGATGGCCCAAAGGAATTCGCCTACAGGGGCTGTTTAAGAATCAATTTTGCCCGCTGCTTGTGCTGATACAGCAATGCCTGGTTGAGAGCTGCTCTTGCTTTATTTCTCTCTTGTCTAAAGAACTGTGGGTATGAGGAACTTCAACCCCTTCCTTGAGCTGATACCTGGAGGGATAAAGGACACCACACCTACTTCCTAAAGCCCACCTGGGAGAGGGAGGACCAGGTCTCAAGTTCACAAGGTCTTGCTCTCCAAGACGGACAACTAGACAGGCAGACTTGTCTGCAGGGGAGCAGTGCAGCCTTAAAGTGCTGGTCAAGATGGAATTAGATGCATCTCCACGGAAGGGAAGTGATGTCTTCAGAACCAGAAACTTTTAAGTGGGTGCTTTGAGGGAGCAGCCAGGTGCATTTACCCTGAAACTAACAATCTGGTCTGAGTGAAGAATGAAGCAAAACAAATGTTAGGGATGTGACAGACTAGTCAACTATTGGATAAGCATTGCTGGGAGGCCGGCTCCATGTGGCGCTGCTCCTTTGAAGCGCCGCGGGGAGCCCGGTGTCAGGCTGCATGCGGTGTTTCAAAGCGGCAGCGCTGCAGGGAGCCCGGTGTCAGCTGGAGTCCTGGGCTCCATGTGGTGCTTTTGCCCTATTGAATAGTCGATAGGAAATGCAGCAACTAGTCGATTAGTCACTGGCTATTTAACATCCTTAACGAACCCCCCCCCCCCCAGCCTTCTTGATGCATCTCGTTAGTGCGGCGTCTCTGCGACGGGACCTGGTGCTGTTCTCCGTGTGCCCGCGGGGCTGGCTGGACCTTGGGGGGCTTCTGGCCCCCCCCGCACGTTTTTATGTGTCCAGCTCGTTCTCGCGCACCTCCCGGCCGGATACAAGTGCGTTCGCCGCCTCCTCGCCCCCCCCCCCCCGGACCCCCCCAGGCTGGACCCGCTCACTGGGCGGGGGGGGCGGGACCCGACTAGCCCCCCCCCGGGATCCCCCCGGGCTGTAAGCGACTGGGCCCGCTCACTGGGGGGGGGGACCCGACTAGCCCCCCCCGCTGCAATGGGGGGGCCGGAAGCGGCTTAGAGGCTGCCCCCCCCCAGCACCGCCTCGGGGGGTTTCTTCCCTCGCGGGCCCCCCCCCCCCCGCTCCCTGGACGGCTCCCTGCGGGGGAGGGTGGCGGGGGGGGAGGGGCAGGGCCGCGACATTCTCTCCCCCCCCCCCGCAGGCCGCCAGCGCGCGCTCCCTCACAGCCCCCCCCCCCGCGCCGCTAGCCCCGCCCCCACTCACCGCGCGGGCAGGCGGCCTGAGGGGACGGTCCCGGCAGCGGCCCGGCGCAGCGGCTTCCGGCGCAGGCCGGAAGTGCCCCGAGCGGGGGAGGGGGCAGGGGCCCGCGCCACGGCCGCTCTGGCACGTGGCCGCCGGCCGCGCTCGATGGTGTTAACCCTTCCCGCGCCGCGCGCCCAGCGCTGGGAGGGGGCGGGGCTAGGCGGGAGGGGGAGCGTTCCAAGGGGGGGCGTGATGGGGGGACATTCCAGGGGGGAGCGTTCCAAGGGGGGGCGTGATGGGGGGACATTCCAGGGGGAGGGTGTTCCAAGGGGGGGGGCGTGATGGGGGGACATTCCGGGGGGAGGGTGTTCCAAGGGGGGGGGCGTGATGGGGGGACATTCCAGGGGGAGGGTGTTCCAAGGGGGGGGGCGTGATGGGGGGACATTCCAGGGGGAGGGTGTTCCAAGGGGGGGGGCGTGATGGGGGGACATTCCGGGGGGAGGGTGTTCCAAGGGGGGGGGCGTGATGGGGGGACATTCCGGGGGGAGGGTGTTCCAAGGGGGGGGCGTGATGGGGGGACATTCCGGGGGGAGGGTGTTCCAAGGGGGGGGGCGTGATGGGGGGACATTCCGGGGGGAGGGTGTTCCAAGGGGGGGGGCGTGATGGGGGGACATTCCAGGGGGAGGGTGTTCCAAGGGGGGGGCGTGATGGGGGGACATTCCAGGGGGAGGGTGTTCCAAGGGGGGGGGCGTGATGGGGGGACATTCCGGGGGGAGGGTGTTCCAAGGGGGGGGCGTGATGGGGGGACATTCCAGGGGGAGGGTGTTCCAAGGGGGGGGGCGTGATGGGGGGACATTCCAGGGGGAGGGTGTTCCAAGGGGGGGGGCGTGATGGGGGGACATTCCGGGGGGAGGGTGTTCCAAGGGGGGGGGCGTGATGGGGGGACATTCCGGGGGGAGGGTGTTCCAAGGGGGGGGGCGTGATGGGGGGACATTCCGGGGGGAGGGTGTTCCAAGGGGGGGGCGTGATGGGGGGACATTCCGGGGGGAGGGTGTTCCAAGGGGGGGGGCGTGATGGGGGGACATTCCGGGGGGAGGGTGTTCCAAGGGGGGGGGCGTGATGGGGGGACATTCCGGGGGGAGGGTGTTCCAAGGGGGGGGGCGTGATGGGGGGACATTCCGGGGGGAGGGTGTTCCAAGGGGGGGGGCGTGATGGGGGGACATTCCGGGGGGAGGGTGTTCCAAGGGGGGGGGCGTGATGGGGGGACATTCCGGGGGGAGGGTGTTCCAAGGGGGGGGGGCGTGATGGGGGGACATTCCAGGGGGAGGGTGTTCCAAGGGGGGGGGCGTGATGGGGGGACATTCCGGGGGGAGGGTGTTCCAAGGGGGGGGGCGTGATGGGGGGACATTCCGGGGGGAGGGTGTTCCAAGGGGGGGGCGTGATGGGGGGACATTCCGGGGGGAGGGTGTTCCAAGGGGGGGGGCGTGATGGGGGGACATTCCGGGGGGAGGGTGTTCCAAGGGGGGGGGCGTGATGGGGGGACATTCCGGGGGGAGGGTGTTCCAAGGGGGGGGCGTGATGGGGGGACATTCCGGGGGGAGGGTGTTCCAAGGGGGGGGGCGTGATGGGGGGACATTCCAGGGGGAGGGTGTTCCAAGGGGGGGGGCGTGATGGGGGGACATTCCGGGGGGAGTGTTCCAAGGGGGGGGGTGTGATGGGGGGACATTCCAGGGGGGAGCGTTCCAAGGGGGGGGCCTGATGGGGGGACATTCCGGGGGGAGCGTTCCAAGGGGGGGGCGTTCCAAGGGGGGGCATGATGGGGGAACATTCCAGGGGGAGGGTGTTCCAAGGAGGGGGCATGATGGGGGGGTGCGATAGGGGGTGTCACTTAGCAGCCCTCATCCCACTTGCAATGAAATCACAGGGACATTTTCAGCAGCGCCCAGGTGACTTAGGAGCCCCTCCTACCCCCTGCAGGCTCCTAAGTCACATAGGCATTTATCAACGTGCTGATTGCCTGCTGGGCTCCATAGCTTCTCCTCCCACACAGGCCGCGGTCACGGGGCGAATCCCTTTGGCATCCCATTGAGACTCTTCCCTCCCTTTCCACCCTCCTCGCCTCAAGCGTGGGCGTGAGAATTAGGCAAACTCGTCTAGGCCTGCTCTCCCCGCCGGTTTCATAGAAACCTCCCCCTTCCTGCTTCAAATACCCTGCTACCACAGCCCAGAGGCGTGTGAGCTTTCTTGCCCCAGGATGGCGCCGGGAAGGCATGTGCGCAAATCTGCACACTTGGAAATCTTAAAAAGTGTCCGTTTTCCCCGGCTGCGATGCTAGTCTGACACCTCCCCAGTTCCGTGATCTATTCTGGCCTCCTGGATAACTAGGACCCTACCAAGTTCACAGCCACGCAAAACACATTCCGGACGGTGAAATCTGGTGTCCTCCCATAAAATCTGTCCTTTTGTGTGTGCTTGTACTCTCTTCTGTACAGATTTCAGGAGGGACACCAGCATCTCTCAAATTGGGGATCCCAGGCGTGTGCAGCTGTGCACCACCAGTAGAATGACATGCTGCTGGCAATGGGCAGTGGTGGGCACTCTGTTAATCAGCTGGGTGGCATGTGAATCTCTCCTGGGCAGCCGCCCAAGCACTCAGCTTACAGGGAACACTGATCACAAGGTTATTTTACGAGAGTCACGGTGTTGCCACCTTTACTTCTGCGCTGCTGCCTTCAGAGCTGGGCATCCGGAGAGCGGTGGTTGGAATGTTGGCCGGGCACCCGGCTCTGAAGGCAGCTCCCCACCAGCAGCAGGGCAGAAGTAACGGTGGCAGTGCCATACCCACATCGTCCTTACGTCTATACTGCTGCTTTCAGAGCTGGGTGGCGAGAATGGTGCTGCCGACGGAGGACCCAGCTTTGCAAGCAGCAGCACAGAAATAAGGGTGGCAATACATTACCAGGTCAGCCTTCCTTCTGCACAGATTCAAGACTCCCCTTGCAGCCGCACCACAGCTCCCTTTTGGGTCAGGACCCCTCCAATTACAACACCTGTGCCATTTCCAATGTAAATAGCTGCCAACGTGACATTTACTTGCGGATGAAGCTTTGTGTCGCTTGAAATCAGAATCACCTGGCCACGTGATGGCAAGAAATGCGACACTGTGGGAGGTGTTCTTGTGCCTGCCTGGGACTTGTTCCCCTCCGTTTGTCTAAACACAAAGGGAGAGGGGTGTGGAGATGGAGCTAATAGACGACTGTAATGTGAAAACCTGTAGAGTGCATCTAATGTCAGTACAACGCCTCCTGCCGACAGGCTGTGCAAACCACAGATGTCTGCTTATGTACCTTATTGTGGCGTGTGTCTCCCCTGCCAACACACACTATGAAATACAACACCTTGCGCCTTCATACTGCCGCTGCACACCAGCATCTCTTCCAGCGTACCGGCCTTTGTGGCCACAGACTGGCTCACTGCTCTCCTTGCCTGTGCACACCAGGATCACTGCTTCCCGGCTCCCAACATGGTCGCCAATGCAACGCGTCTTCATTGACAGGGCTCGACAAATAATACAATCTACTCGCCCGTGGCGAGTAAATTGCAACCTGGAAGAGCCGGGTTCGGGCGATCTGCGCGTGCGCAGATTGCCAGACAGCGTGGCTGGCGAGCGGGGCTTGCCTGTTCATTGACATACAGTTCTGGCAGTATAAAGGGGGCCTGGTCAGCGTTTCCCAGTTTAGGCCCTGGTACATTGCGGCCAGGTCTACACTAGACCTGGAAGGTCGGCTTAAGCCGAGCTTGGCACAGTCCCCATTGTGGGAGGCCGACAGGAGCAATCGCACCCTTCGGCTTCCCTTACTCCTCACACAAGCAGGACTATTGGCCGCCGGCGGGGCCGCCCTCTGAGTTTGATTTAGCAGGTCTTAACTAGACCCACTAAATCAAACTCTGGCAGATCGATCGTGGCATTGTCGATCTTCCGTCTAGTGAAGACCTGACCAGCCAGAGCCCTGTAAACTGGCCTGAGTATACATGAGAATTAGGATCAGTTACTGCCCATGTGCACACCTCACATCTGGTCACGGTCAAGTTCTACTTAATTCAAGATCAAGGAGAGCCAGGCTGTAGAGAGGCAGCCAAGGGAGTGGTTTTGGCCCAGTGTTTACAATACAATAAGGAACTTGATGTTTGTCCAGAGCCTGATTTTGAAAAGTTGCTTCCAAGCACACATGTGCAATCCCCTACAAGGATTGGGAGCAAAATACTATCGCACATAAATAGCGAGGGAGATGTTTTCAAAAGCGGGTCCTGACTTTTGCTGCCTCAAGTTTTGGGTGCCCCGCTAAAAACCCCTGAAACAGCATCGGAATTAATGCCGGCTTTTGCTGTGTGGCTATGGCTGACAAGCAGGGGGTAGGACTATGGGGCTAAGCTGAACCCACAATGATCTGGGCCATCTCGCTTAAAAATGGCGACTTGGTTTGCTACTTGGGCTCAGAGGAGCACTGTGTACTCTCAAACATAAGAGCTGGCACCACTTGCGTCAGAGCTGGGGAAACGGCTCCTGGCTTGCCTGGATCTGGCCCCTGAGGCTCAGGGCTGCCCCCCAGCACTGGGGAGGCTGTGCTGGTGCTCCAGTCCCCATGTTGCCCCTCGGTGGGGCTGAAGTGCCCAAAATCTACTAGCCTGGGCCCTCCCAAGCTCTGGTGCGTGGGGAATGTGGGGAGCGTCTTTCTCCTCAGTCGCGGGCCACGTCAGTGCGGGGTTCTTTCTTTTCACTTGTGTGCGGCCCCCGACTGATTTTTCTGTGGGTTAGCAGCCCCCGGCCCAAAAAAGATTCCCCGCCCCTGATTTAAGTAGGATTTGACTTAACTACGTGGCTGAAAACGTAGTCAATACGTAACATTCGCAAATATGCAGGTGGACTCGAACCTGCGCCCTCTGGAGCTTAGTGCACGCGCCTCTACCTGAGGGTTGCTCAACTATGTAGCCCTGGGGGCCACAAGGATACCGAGGCACATGCCGAGGGCCACAACTTAAATGTGGTTGTATATTCGTGCAAATATATGCAAATAGCTTCTTTCACACTGACAGGCATAAATACAATGCATTTCCCACAATGCCTTGGTGCTCCTGGCACCTTCTCCCTGGGGGCTAGAAATGCTGACCCCCTGGACCCGTCTGTTCCAGCCAGCCCGTCTGCTCCCTGGGAGAGGCCGTGCCGGCATGGAGCGTGTTCTCAGGGGAGGCCACGTTCAACGGATCCCACCCACGGTCTCGCCCAAACCGCCCTGCTCTCCGTCATGAGCTAAAAGCCAGCTGGCTGTTAATTAAGGCTGGAGAGCAGGTTCCTTATTCTCTCGGGAAGTGATCTCGGTGCCTCACCCCCAGCTGGTGTAGACACAGAAG
This sequence comes from Pelodiscus sinensis, assembly GCF_049634645.1. Lineage (NCBI taxonomy): Eukaryota > Metazoa > Chordata > Testudines > Trionychidae > Pelodiscus > Pelodiscus sinensis. Next base: position 7,252,794 of record NW_027465849.1, on the reverse strand, counting down.
CACCACGCGGCTTTTCCTCGAGCTACCCCATGGTTTATAGACCGTAACGTCTTCCTTTCCTCCGTTCCAAGGTCAATAACCCAAGTCTTTTCCTGCGGTTTAACTGCATTCCTCCACGCGGGAACACTGCACCCCCTTACACACGGGGACAGACCGCGCGGGTGACGCAGCGCCGCCTGTCTCGTAGGCCTTGTTCAGCGAATTCAGCCCTCGCACCAGTCCCAGCTTGTGCCGGATGGAATGGTCCAGGTTGATGGTGGCCTTTAGAAAGACGTTGGCCTCGTGCACCGTGAACGGGAAATCCTTAGCCAAGAACATCTGGAAGAGTTCCGAGTCCCCGTCCAAGGCAAGGATGTTCTGGAGGTCTTTGTGCATGGAGTATAGCTCTCTGCAGTTTTCCACAAAGATTCCCCACAGGAGTCGATTCCTGAACTCCTCCTCCCACGGCCGCATCTGCTGCCGGTCCTCAAGACACTGCAACACCCAGCTCAAGCGGCAGGGCCACTGGTTCGCCAGGACCACCCATGCAGCCACGGCCCTGGCAGACATGGTATGTCTCATAACGTTCTGCTGCAGCAGGAGCCGGATGGTGATGGGGACTGTGTTGACGATCCTCCTCATTTGGATAATGCTGTCGGGGATGTATTTGTGGAGACAATCGGCAGCGTCGTGGAGGGAATAAAAGGCTTCGTGAATGTACCTCACGGCTTGGGCGTCGATTTGGCTTTGGTCCAGCTCACCAGGCGACTCCATCTCGACCAGCTGTATCGTTTTCCCCTTCACGCTCCGGACACCCCGTTCCACGTTTCGGGTGATGATCTTATACATCAGGTCCTCCCGGCTCTGCACGGCGTCCTGCAGCTGCTGCAGCTTGGACTTGGTGCCCATCTCGGGGATGGAGAAAGGCAAGGTGACCGTGCGGTTCAGGAAGAGGTACCCGTTGTCGGCCATCCCTTTCATGCAGCTGGTTTGCTCCAGGCACGAGGCAATGATGCTGGGATCCACCACCAGGATGAAAATGAAGGGGGCGTGCGTGTCGGAGAGCAAAGTGTTTATGGCGTTCAGCACCCCGACCACCCGCTCCGGGTAGCACATGTCCAGGCTGGTGATTTCCAGGACGATGCGTAGCCGCCGCCTCTGGTAGATCTCCATGTAATACACGAAGCTGGTCAGCATCTCGATTTCCTTCTTCACTTCGCTCATGAAGCCCAGGTGGCTGCTGAACTTCTGGCTGTCCGTCATCCTCTCGATCCTCTGCTTCTGGCTGACCACGATGTTCTTCGCCACCGAGAAAACGGTCATCAAGATTCCCGAGCCGGACAGGGTGGTGGTGGCGCTGCCGATGGCCGTGAGCGCGCTGCTGTCTTTGACCCCCGGGACGAGGAGCGCCACTAACAGCAGGCTGAGGCCGACCAGCAGGACGAAAATGAGGCCTCCTAACACCAGGCAGGTCCGCTTGTTGAGGAGCCATTCCTCCTGGCAAAAGCCGGAGGCGAATATGGGCCTTTTCCCCATCACATGGTAAAAGCTCAGCGGCAGGGCCCCGAAGTGCGTGCGGATGCTGTGGCAGAGCGTGGTGACCAGCCCTGCCCACAGTTTGTCGCTGCCGGCGTATTGCCAAGCGCTAAAGCGGATGAAGATGAACTGAATGTTCTCCCTCCGGAGGTGGACCTCGGTGATGACGGGCTGGTAGAAGGTCAGATACCATAGGAGAAGGACGTAGCCCCAGCCTTTGGGTCGCCTTGGCTTTTGGTGTGATTTTCTCCGCTCCTCTTCTTCCCGCCGAAGGGATTCTTCGAGCATGTAGGCTAGAGAAACAGAAAAACCCCCAACTGGTTACCAATGTCCTCTCTAATTTTTTTCCACCCCGGTGCGGAATAATTTTTATGTGCACCACAGCATGTGCAGATGTGCACCACCTATAGCAGGGGTGGCCAATCCGAGGCTTGCAAGCCACATGCGGCTCTCCCCACCCCCCCTGGGTGCAGCTCGCGAAGCCCTCCCCGTGGCTCGAAAGCCGTCCCCGTGTCCCCAAAAACGTCTCTCTCCTCCCGGCTCTCTGTGCTGACCTGGGTAGGGGAGCCATCCTGCGCGGCCATGAAAGCTGCAGAAATAAGGATGACGGCAGGTGGCAGGAGGCAGGAACCTGCTATGGCCAAAAAGCCTCAAAACGAGTTTAAAGGGGCAGAGCCTTTTTTTTAAGGGTTTTTGTTTGTTTGTTTGTTTTTGTTCGACAACTTTGCCCCCGCTCTTTGCGCTGGATCCACTGCTATCTTGGCTCTTTGCCCAGAATGGGTTGGCCACACCTCACCTATCCAAACACAGGCTGCCGGCCGTGGGTGCTCTGCTAATGAACTGGGCGGCAGGCACTGTAAATAAGAAGCAGGCAGCGTTGTCTGCAAAGTGTCGTGCTGATTTGGTTTTTTGCGTGCGGCGATGTAAACTAAATTCGCCATTTGCACATTGCGCCGTCGCAGGACAGCGAGCGCCCCGCCGTACGTGCAGGAGGCGAATTAGAAACGTCTCGGGTTTCTCGTTTCTACGGTGCCGACGTTTGTAATAAGAATAAGAAAATAAAGTGAGTGCCCTTCGCTTTGGGAACTCCTCCTCCGACTCCCAGCAGGAGACTTGCTGAGGATCGGGACCCTGCGAAGCTCCATGCTTGGATACCCATGGCACTTGCTTCTGAGCACGCTACCAGATGCCTCGGAGCTGGACTCTGAAGTGGTTCGGGTACCAGTCACACAGCGACTGGCTCCCTGCTGGGTTGGTAGGAGGTGAGGGGGTCCTCTCACTCCCCCGGCAGCCTGCCTGGTGCCGGCCTGCCATGCTCCACCCATAGGCAACGCGTGGTAGCACCCGGGAGGTGCACCGCCCCCCCGGCACCCTGCCAAAATCTAACGGAGGTGCATTAGGGATGGAAAAACGGGGAACAAATATTAACCGTGTAGCCAATGCAACTTTTTATCGGTTACACGGTTAACTGCTCCCATGGCTGCCGTGGCTTCCGGACCCGTGGGGCTCCCAGTGGCTCCCGGCCCCACAGGGCTCCCAGTGGCTCCCGGCCCCACAGGACTGCTGGGACCATCACTCCCGACCTCGTGGGGCTGCTGGGGCTGTCAGGATCTTCAGTTCAACTCTTCTCTTCCTAAGTCTCCTCCTCACGCCCCATCCTGTCCCTCCAGTGACTCGCCCAGCCCCCTCGCTCTGCAGGCCCCAGTGGCCTGTCCCCCCCGGGGGGTCTGGCCTGTCTGCCAGCACCTGTACTCCTGCAAGGGGACACCCCAGAGCCTCCCCCGGGAGCCCACCTGTAATGCGGTCCAGCAGCGAGTGAAATCGGCTCCCGAAGGGGCAGTAGAAGCCGATGGTGACGGGCGTGGAGGTGTGCAGCAGGGTCTTGGAGAGGCAGCTGCAGTAAATGTCATCTTCCGTCAGAAAATCTGGGGAGGAGGAGACATCCGTGAGCACAGAGGAATAAACGCGTCTGCCCCCCCAAAATGCCTGCACGTAGGGCAATGGGAGGAGAGATGTCCGGCGACACCCCCAGGTGGCAGAGCGGGTACAGTTGGCTCCGACCCCTCCCGCCCTGGAACCTCCCCCCTTCCAGCGCTGGAGACGTGCCAGCAGCGGAGGGGCAGACAGGGAGAGGGGCAGGAGCACAAAGGGGCGTGGCAATCCCTACGTGGGGCGTGGCCCCTAAGGAGGCCCAGCCAATCGGGCGGCACTAAAATGGGTCTCCTTGGCAGCTCCCCAGGTTGGGGTGTCCTGCATAAATGGCTGAATGAATTAGCGAGTAGACCAGCCCGGGAGACAGACGGAGACCACAAACAAAAGATAACGAAGCCTGATCATAAACATCAACGGATCACTGGGGGGGGGGACCCCCAAACAAACACACACGGGCAGCAGCACGACCCTCGAAACCCACAGACTCCAATGGGCTCCCACAAGTACAAGACGGGGAGATCTTGCCGTGACATTTTGGGTTTGGTCCTGCCAGGCAGGCCTCGCCGGAGCCTTGAATTGCTCCTCCCTCCTGCTCTGTCGCACTTGGCCAATAAGATTGACTTGAGCCACGACAGACCAGTAACTATAAATTATCTGCAGGCTTTTGTGTGTGTGTGGGGTGGGGTGGGGTGGGGTGTGTGTGTGCGTGTGGGGGGGTGTAAATGCATCGGCTGCCTTTTCAGACTGTATTTTTAATAACCACGGCACTGAGCCTCTCCCCCTGTATCGCCGGGTGTATCAACCCCGCACTGGGCCTGATGGAGTTACCCTGGCTCAGCTGGCTGAGGAAGCCCCGCCCCCACAGCCGTACTGGGCATGCTCCAGCTGGAGGCCGGCTATAAAAGCCTCTGGAGCTGCTCAGTTAGGGCCCCCGGCCGCTGGGGAAGGACCTGCCACAGGAGCGCCTGGGGAGGGAGCACCAATGGACCACACAGCGATGGCCAGGCTGAGAGGGACGGCAGGGGAAGCCCCCGGAGCGGAGCGGAGGGACGGAGCGAGCTGCGTATCGGATGCGGGTAGGAAGTCGCCCAGGGCGGGAACTGCTCCCCGAGAGCTCGGCGTGTTGTGGTAGGATTCCCCCCTGAGCTAGCACTGCCAACAGGGCCTTGGGCCCCCATCCCCCCCACGGATACCCCCGTGTGCGGGAGCTTTGCTCATTGTGTATGGACTCTGTGGCCGCAGGGCTGTACTACCTGGAATATGGGTGGGGGGTGCATACGGACTGAGGCCACTGGGCCGTACTACCCTGAATACAGGGGGAGTGTATACAGACTGAGGTCACTGGGCCGTACTACCCTGAATACAGGGGGAGTGTATACAGACTGAGGTCACTGGGCCGTACTACCCTGAATACAGGGGGTGTATATATAGACTGAGGTCACTGGGCCGTACTACCCTGAATAAGGGTGGAGTGTATACAGACTGAGGTCACTGGGCCGTACTGCCCTGAATACAAGGGGGAGTGTATACAGACTGAGGCCGCTGGGCTGTACTACCCTGAATACAGGGGGAGTGTATATGGATTGAGGCCGCTGGGCCGTACTACCCTGAATACGGGAGGAGTGCATATGGACTGAGGCCGTTGTGCTGTGCTGTGCTGTGTATCAGTCCTGTAGCTGCTACGCCATGTGACCCTGAACGCAAGGGGGTGATGTTTTGCCCTGAGCCCAGGTTGCCGTACATAGACTTGGTGGCTTATCTCGAACTGAGTCTCAGGGGCCGCAGTAGATTTTTGCTGCCCTCCAGTAGGCGCACAAGGTGAAAAAGACCCCGTGTGCGTCTCATCAGCATAACCCCTCCACCACCAAGAGGCAGGGTCTCTGCGTCGGGCGATTTACCTTTGTGGCTGGTTTCCTGGTCCAGGGAGTAACTCTGCCCCTTTGAACCTTTACCCCCAAATCCAGCTGGTCCCTCAACATCTTCTAAGCACGACGTTTCTTCGTCACTGGAGCACATGGGAGTTGGAGCAGGAGACCTGTCCAGCAGACTTCCCAGGAGGCCGAGGACTGGGGGAAAGAACAATCCTGGGGGTTAGTTTAGTAGCTGCCTCCATCCCTAATCCGTAAGGGAGCACGTGTGGGAACGAGACGTCGGCGAGCTGGAGGAGCAGTAAGTAGCATTACAAGGGAAGAGAGAGACGGGGCCCTACCAAACTCACCTTCCTTCCTGGTCAATTTCACATCCACAGGGCTTTAAAATGGGTCAGTTTCACCAGATCAGAGGTTTGCATTTGAAAGCGGGGTGGTGACCGTGGGGGTCACGACCCAGAATGGTAGCAGCTGGGGGGGAGGACGGCAGAGTTATTGGGAGGGGGGGGGAATCCCGAACTTGCCAACCTGCTTTCGGTGCTGCCTCGGCAGCAGCCTGGAGAAAAGATCTCGGAGTCACTGTGGCGAGTTCTCTGCAAACAGCCCCCAAAAGCCAACAGAACGTGGGGAATCATTAAAAAAGGGATAGAGCCCAAGACGGACCATCTTACTACCTCTGTGTAAATCCATGGGACGCCCACAGCTGGAATACGGCGCACAGAGGTGGTCACCTCGTTTAAAAAAGATCTGTTGGCATTGGAAAAGGTTCAGACATACGGACAGGGCCGGCAGTGCTGGCAGGGGGGAGGGGTGGGAACTGAGCTGGGGGACACACGGACAGGGCCGGCAGTGCTGGGGGGGAGGGAGCTGGGCTGGGGGACACACGGACAGGGCTGGCAGTGCTGGGGGGGGGAGCTGGGCTGGGGGACACACGGACAGGGCCGGCAGTGCTGGGCGGGGAGGGAGCTAGGCTGGGGGACACACAGACAGGGCCAGCAGTGCTGGGGGGGGAGCTGGGCTGGGGGACACACGGACAGGGCCGGCAGTGCTGGGGGGGGGGGAGCTGGGCTGGGGGACACACAGACAGGGCCGGCAGTGCTGGGGGGGGGGGAGCTGGGCTGGGGGACACACGGACAGGGCCGGCAGTGCTGGGGGGGGGGAGCTGGGCTGGAGGACACACAGACAGGGCCGGCAGTGCGGGGTTGTTACCCCTCTGGATCGAGGGAGTCCACTGATGCATCCATACACTGCAGGGCATCCCCTGTGGCCTGCCTCTTGCTCCGGCATGACTCCATCTCCTCTCCCCATTGGCGTAAGGCCCTGCCGGCGGGAGCAGCACTGCCTTCCCCACGCTGGCTTCCTGCGTGTGTCATAACCGCGCCCGGCTCTGAGTGCCGGTGCGGGGACAGGCCTGTCCATCCCAGAGCCGGGCAGCTGGCCTATGGTGCTTCGCACATGGGACTGTGATGACACATGGCTCCTGGAGGCCTCCACGCCCTGTGGGGTGTGTCCATTGCATCAGCATCCTGCAGCCCTCCGTTTCCTGTTCCTTCCGTCGGCGCTGGGAGTGCGCTCACAAGCCCTGTTCCGCGGCGCCGAGCGGGGAAAACGGGCCGTGCTAAACCAATGCGGTTGATGGACCAAAAGGCCCCCCGTGGGCCCAGTGCAAAGTGGGGGGGGGCAGCTTTTGGGCATTTGCTTTTTGGAAGGGGTTGCTGGATAAGGGGCAGCTCATGCATTCTGGGAACGTTCGCCATGGAAAAGAGAAAAGGGGTGGGGCTTGAGAGAAAAGGGGTGGGGCTTAAGAGAAAAGGGGTGGGACTAAGAGCAGTCAATCCTTAGTGCCTCCCAGACGGTGGCACCCCCCCCGCTCTGAGCCGCGTAGAGCGGCTCTTTGGCAGCAATTCAAAGGGCCCGGGGCCCCGGCCAACTTCTACTGTCACAATAACTACAGCAAAGCCCAGTCGCCCCGGGGATCTTTCTTTCTTCAGGCTCCGGGGCCATCTCCTTCCGCCCCTCGTCAGCTTGTGTGTTTCAGTAGCTCTCTACTCAGCAGTGACTTTTCCATGGCGAACGTTCCCGGAAAGCACGAGCAGCCCCGTATCGAGCAACCGCTTCCAAAAAGCAAATGCCCAAACCGAGACAGAAACCCTCTGAGTATCCCATTTCCAAGCGCCACGGCCGTCGGACAGGAGCTTCCCCAGCCAAGGCCGCTGACTAGAAACAGCATCCACCGTGACCCTGCAAGGGGGTTTGGATTTCGACGCCTCTCGCCCAACCTTTCCGGTTGACCTGTGGCCCCTGAAGGACGACCAGGTGTCTTTGGGCATAAGCTGGCGTGGGCAAAAAGCCCTGTTCAGCAGGGAGGCGGTACAACCACTTAAGACGCCGTCCACCGCGTCAGACCCATTGCGGGATCGCTTAAAAACGGCCTCCGCTTGGTTCCCCAAGCCGGGACCGGGAGGTGGCCACCAAGATGCCCCCAGGAGAAGCTGCGGGGTAGGAAACATCGAAGAATATTTCTTGGCTCATTGAGCAAAGCTTCATCTCTCTCTCTCAACCCCCTCTCCTCTAACCCTAACCCTAACCCTAACTATAATGGAGTTATAAAATGGCAGAGACTCCTCCACGGAGTTGCCCCGGTGGGCCCTTACCTTAGACTCAGGTCTGAGACGTCTCTGTGCTTTTCAGTGGCGCGCTCGGTGCTTCTCTTCACGGTTTTTTCTTCCCACTTTTCTCTCTTCTGGTTCTGATCATGTTCCGGCTGCTCTTCTGAATGGCTACATCCTTGCAAGCTGGCTTCTTTCGTCTAATTACTATCGCGCCTTGTTTTCCCCCTGGGGAATTCGATGACACACATCTGGCAGAGGTTCAAAGGAAAAGAATCCTCGGGAAGGAATTAATTAACTGGGGAGCAGGTCGAAATTCCGGCAGAGCCAGCCGAGCGCACCAAGCCCTGAACTTGAGTCAGCAGACAGAAATGTGGCCATTAGGGGACCTGCAATCAAGAGCACGCTGCTATGTTTGGATGCCTGGTTCGGCCTGCTCCCTGTCCTCCAACCATTTATCCCCTGCGACCTCTGGCCGGGGCGGGGAGAATTAACTGGAGTTGCGAGACTGGAGAACAGGGGCCGTTTGTCACCAGCGAATTGGGGTAATGAACAAGAGGAATTGGAATTGCTCGTTGCGACAGTCCCCTTTGGGGTGTGAGCCCCCGCCCGAGTCCGGGTCAAGGGCCCTGCGAGCCTGACGGCCGACTTGTGACAGTCCCCTTTGGGGTGTGAACCCCCCCCTCCCGAGTCCGGGTCGAGGGCCCTGCAAGCCTGACGGCCGACTTGTGACAGTCCCCTTTGGGGTGTGAACCCCCCCCCCCCCGAGTCCAGGTCGAGGGCCCTGCGAGCCTGACTGCCGACTTGTGACAGTCCCCTTTGGGGTGTGAACCCCCCCCCCCCGAGTCCAGGTTGAGGGCCCTGCGAGCCTGACTGTCCACTGTTTTCCCCTTTCGGTAATCTTCCGGGGTCCGTTCCTGGTGACCTGAGGGCTTCGTGCTCCCTCCCAGGTTTTGCCTTGCCACCTCCTCACTGGGGTGGGGGTGAAGGGGGACTTGGCCCCCCAGCCCGGGGCCCTAAGTACAGGGTCGACATTTCCCTGTACGGCTGACAGGGTGCATTCCCGTAACGTGTCAGCCCACAGGTGTCACAAGGACCCTGTCCCGGCCTGCTTCCTTCCCCCCACAAGCCCCGGGGTTTTCGGCTCCAGCCCTCCTGCGCCTACCATGGTTCCAGATGTCTGGGCCTCGGTCGGTCCTCGGGGGTGCTGAACTGGGGGACAGAGTCAGGGCCAGGGGCGCTGAACGGGGGGACACACAGTCAGGGCCGGGGGCGCTGAACTGGGGGACAGAGTCAGGGCTGGGGGCGCTGAACGGGGGGACACACAGTCAGGGCCGGGGGCGCTGAACTGGGGGACAGAGTCAGGGCCAGGGGCGCTGAACTGGGGGACACACAGTCAGGGCCAGGGGCGCTGAACTGGGGGACAGAGTCAGGGCCGGGGGCGCTGAACTGGGGGACAGAGTCAGGGCCAGGGGCGCTGAACTGGGGGACACACAGACAGGGCCGGGGGCGCTGAACTGAGGGTCACACAGACAGGGCCGGGGGCGCTGAACTCAGGGGCGCTGAACTCGGGGGACAGAGTCAGGGCCGGGGGCGCTGAACGGGGGGACACACAGACAGGGCCGGGGGCGCTGAACTCGGGGGCGCTGAACTCGGGGGACAGAGTCAGGGCCGGGGGTGCTGAACGGGGGGACACACAGACAGGGCCGGGGGCGCTGAACTGGGGGACAGAGTCAGGGCCGGGGGTGCTGAACGGGGGGACAGAGTCAGGGCTGGGGGTGCTGAACTGGGGGACACAGACAGGATCGGCGGTGCAGGGTTGTTACTCATCTGGACTGGGGGTCCCCAGTGATGCTTCCCCTCAATATAGGGTGGCCCCTTTGGACTCTGCCTCTTGTAGCCCTGGATGGGAATGTTAAAAACAAAGGGCTATCGCCTATTTAGAAAGGATAAAATGGGCAAAAGGGGAGGGGCACTGCAGGGGCGATGGGGGGAGGGACAAAGGGTCATGTGTCCCCTCAAACTCTGGGTCAGGGGGGAGGGAGGGCAAAGGGCCGGCAGCCAGCAGTGTCTACGGAAAAGTTATTTACTTGTTCCCATAACACAAGAACTACGGGTCACCCAATGAAATGAACAGGCAGCAGGTTTAAAACAAACAAAAGGAAGTTTTTCCTCACTCAGCGCACAGTCAACCTGTGGAACTCCTCGCCAGAGGATATTGTGAAGGCCAGGACTTTAATAGGGTTCAAGAAAGAGCTAAATAGATTCACGGAGGTTAGGTCCATCAATGGCTATTAGCCAGGATGGGTAGGGACGGTGTCCCTGGCCTCTGTTTGTCTGGAAATGGGTGACAGGGGAGGATCACATGCTCTGTTCGCTCCCTCTGGGGCCCTTGGCATTGGCCACTGTCGGCCGACAAGACACTGGCAGGATGGACCTCTGGTCTGGCCGCTCTGATGTTCTTCTGTCCATTGGCCAGTTTGGGGAAACACTCCAGGCCCCACACTTTGGTCTGACCTGCCCTTGCACTCACCTTCAATGGGAAGTGGCGTGACCCGGCCCCATCCTGTTCCATTTCCCCGGCTCCCAGCCATGTCCTTTGGGGGAGGAGCCTTGGGGGAAGGCATAGAGTGGGGGCGGGGCAGGAGTGGGCCAGGGGGTGGGGTGGGACAAAGCGAGGCCCGGTTGGGGGGAGTTATCCCAGACCGTGCACCCTCCCAGGGAGGGCCCTTCCCGGGGCGAGGGATGGCGTGGGGAGGAGTCCCGAGGGAGGGGTCCCTCTCCAGCAGGGGCCACTGGAGCATTGAACCTCAAAAATATTTCCGAGTCCCTGATAAGTCCCAAGAAAATGACTTTGAAGGCCCCTGGAGCCCTGTCCTGATAAAGCATCAGACGGGAGTTTAGCTGCTGTCTGCTCCAGAGTACCACATGACACTAGGCAACAGGACAATCCGCTCCTTGCCCGCCTCACATCCGCCCATGTGCGGAATACATTTTGTTCTGTGCACAAAGGCCCGTGCGAATGTGCACCACCGGGAGGAACCAAAAGCCGAGCAGTGATCATGGGGAACTCCTTTGTGAGTGACACACAGGGGATGTCTCATACTGCCCGGAAAAAAACATCCATGGAATTTCGACATCTCCTTGAGGACGATTTCCTAGCCCAAGAGGAATTGTTCCATTGAGGGCGGGGAAATTCTCCTAGACCTTCTCTGGACAGGGGAAAAGGAACCAAACACAGAACTAAGAATTAGTGACCACTCGGGGAAAAATCCTGACTTTAATCGTATTTATAACGAGCAAACAGAAGGGACACCAGGCCACTGAGGGGACGTCTAACACTGTGCGGCTATTTCGCACTCTGAAATAGCACATCTACACTGCAGGGAAGCCTCAATGTGAGTCTGAGGCAGGCTCCCTTAATGTAGACGTACGCTCACAATTTAAAGACCCAGCAGGCAGTGGGGAGGAATAACTTAGAATGGCTCTGGGAAGGGCTATTCCAAAATAGCAGCAGTGGAGCATCTACATACATCTTATTCCGAAATACTGATTTCAGAAGAGGCGTTATTCCTTGTAGAATGAGGTTTACAGACTTTGGAACAAGTCCCCCGTTTCCTCCAGCTCCAGGGGGGCTGGAGTGCCCACATGGGGTCCCCCAATGCTGGGGGAGGCCCTTAGCCTTGGGGGTCAGATCCAGGCATCCCAGAGGCTGCCTCCAGCGGAATGTGGCTGCCCCCCATGCCTGCCTTCCTGGTGCTCCTGGCTGGGGAGGCTGGAACCATGTGACTTCCTCTCCTTCCCGGTGCTTGGGGAGCCACGCTGTGTGCACACGCCCCCTCACCTCTTTCCCTCCCCAGTGCACTGGAGTGCTCGGTGTGCTGCCCTGCCTCCTTCCCTCTCTATGGGGGCGGGGCCTCAGCAGAGGGGGTGTGGCTGCAGGTGGGGTTGGGGGCCCCAGCTGTGCCAACCCCCCACGCACAAGCCTGCAAGTCAGAGAGATACACTGCAAATCCATGTTGAGCCTGGTATGTTCAGCGGAGTTGGTGGTGTTTGTTTAGTTGCCTGGTAATCTGCTTTGATCTGTTTGCTAACCCTTAGAATCCCTTGAAATCGAGCTTCTGCAATTATTCAACTTGGTTGTGCTTTGTCCAAACGAACGAGTTTGACTGATGTGCTTGGAAATTGTTGCTCAAAGGCCAGTGGCTGTTTGCATCCCCTCCCCACATTGAAGGGGGGTTGGACCAGGGCAGGACGATACAGGTCTGGGGTAGTAGGCGGAGAAACGGGTGTTCATTTTGCCTGTAGCCTCTCTTGTGTGACATCAGGCAGTGGCTGGCCAGCCTGCATGTAACCGCAGCTGGGTGTGTCCCTACCGGTGTGAATGCTGGCGGAAGTGTCGGACCGGGACCAGGTTTGCAGTTGGTCCGAGCAGCACGGTGCATAGAGGGAACCCAGGTTGGTGAGTTAGAGGGCTAAGTGATACTCAGTTTCAGGTGACACCCTGGCAGGGACTCATCCCAGGATGATCCTTCGATATTGACGGAGCCTTGAGAAGTCCTGCAGAGAGCAAGATTTTTTCGGAGGACACCTTGCTGGGGGACAGACCACAGACCGATTCACCGTTGCTGCTCAGGTTCCGAGAGCAGCTGCCGACTGTTTCAGAGCCCGAGAAAAATATCCCCGTGGTTATAGCCACCTGCTGTGTCCTGTATAATATTTGTGAGGTCATGGGAGAATTTGCTGTACAAGGGGTGCTGCTGTCTGCTCAGTTTGACTAGCCAAACAGTAATGCACTGTGGTCAAAGCAATGCCTATTGTGGCTAACCCCTTACCTCTATCCCAGACCCCTATTCATTCTTACATATCCCAGCATTTTTCTGTGGGTCAGTGGCCTCTGACCCCCAAAAGGGACCTTACCCGTGAATTATAAGGAGCTACAGCCTCCCGGATCTCTCCACATGCAAACCCGCCCAGCATGCTTTCTGGTCCTCTGGAGAAAGGCATCGCTGAAAATTGCAGGACATGGTGGACAGACCAGAAACTACGGAGCTTCTCCAGGTACATGCAGGTCTCCTTCATATTCACAGAGCTACCAAGCCATATCGCCTTCAGCCAAAGACCACACCCCTCTTCAAGGGAGCAAAAAGCCTTTCTGAACCCAAACACAGCAGGAAGAGAGTCAGGAAGAGAGTCACCCGTGCCCAGCTGAACTGGGAGCATGCCCCCTCGTCCCAGGACTGGGAGAAGTTGGCGAGGCAGCGAGGAGCCGAGGATGCACTAGCTCAGGCCATCGCACAAGGGGGCTGGACTCAGACCCTCACCTTTCCCCTGGGTCGCAACGTTCCCTCTAATCTGATCCATCCATGTGCGGAATAAATTTTCGATGTGCATCAAGGCCTGGATTCTACCTGGTGTTGCAATCTGGGGGCCCGTTAGGAACAGTGTGGTAATTGCTGCACGTCGGTGCCTATCTCGGTGGGAGTGTAGCTGGTAGTATTTGGGTACTATGTGGTGACGTGCCCTTGGAGCACGCGTGGTCCTACCACACTCCACTCCGGGGCTACGTCTAGACTGGCATGATTTTGCGCAAATGCTTTTAACGGAAAAGTTTTTCCGTTAAAAGCATTTGCGCAAAAGCGCATCTAGATTGGCGCGGGTGCTTTTGCGCAAAAGCATCCGTGGCCAGTCTAGACGCGATTTTGCGCAAGAAAGCCCCGATTGCCATTTTCGCCATCGGGGCTTTTTTACACAAAACAGTTCTTCCCTGTCTACACTGGCCCTCTTGTGCAAAAACATTTGCGCAAGAGGGCTTATCCCTGAGCGGGAGCGTCCTAGTATTTGCACAAGAACACTGACAATCTTACATGAGATCGTCAGTGTTCTTGCGCAAATTCAAGCGGCCAGTGTAGACAGCTGGCAAGTTGCCAGTCTTGCCAGTCTAGACGCACCCCAGGAGAGAAGCAGCAAAGGTGGGTCCGCCTGGTTTGCCTCGAAAAGCAGCCGGGAAGTAGCCAATCAGAACCCATCTGCCCCAGTTAAAAGGAGCTGCGGAGGCTGAGCAGGTCAGTTGCTGGCTGGGACCAGAAGAGTGAGGAAAGGGAGGAGTGAGGGTGAAGAGGAAGGGAAGTGACTACACAGGAAGTGACCTCCGAATACCAACAATAACGAGGGTTGCCAGGTAACCGGTTTTCGCCTGGACAGTCTGTTTATTGCGTCTTCTGTCTAGTAAAAAAACCCAGAAAATACCAGAAACGTCTGGAAAATGTATTTTCGGTTGTTCTCGGACGGAAGGCCATCAGGGACATTTTTCCCTACTGCATCTGGTGGGGGTGGGGGGAGTGGGGAGCGCGGGAATTTAAAGGCACAGCAACCTTTTTTTTTTTTTTTTTTGTGAAAGTCGCTGGCAACCCTAGCAACAACTATTGCAGGAAGCAGTCCTCGGCTGCTTTTTGTAGGGTCAGGACCGGAATAGTAGGTGGGCCCATGTTCCCTCCCTCCCTAACAGGGTGACCTGAACCCCAAAAGGAAGGACTATGGCTTGTTTAGAAGCCCACGTGAAATGTGGGACTTAAAGAGTCTGGTGTGAGGAAGCTCTGGGTACACTGCTCTATACCAGGGCAGACACAAACTTAACGCTAGCCCAGAAGGGGCCGAGGATGGAGCCTAGAGACCAGGCTAAAGATTGTAACAAGGGCAGAGGGACAGGCCCTGTTGGACCTATTATGCTGGAAGGGATACCTTCTTGTGTGCACCTCCTGATAAGGGCAACAGCCAACAGGGGCCCACGATGAGCAGAGGGAATGAAATGTTGTCTCCGATGTTCTGTCTCATCTTTTCTATCCCTTCATGGGATGTTTTGCCCCCATTCATGTGCGGAATAAATGTTGTTACATGCACCGAGGCAGGTCTGAATGTGCACCACCAGTAGAAACACAAAACCTAGCTCTTGCTCTTCATGTGGGCAGCGTTTGAATCCCTCGGGACTGGTCACACAAGCGCACAACTTGAAAGAAACCCTGGTTTGCACGCCACCGACAGGAGGGGCTCACGAGAGGTGAGCGCGCACCCTTCCATCCCTGCGTACATTTGACAACTACGCTGTTTAGGCACCGGTCCCGTGGGGGTGGAGCACATACCGGAGCTTTACTTTCATTGCCAGGCAGGGAACAGAGAGAGCCTGGAGCATGAAGCTTGGTGTGAGATCTGATGCCTCAGACCAGGTAGTAAAACAGTTGCTCACAAGTTCACAGGCCAGTACGTGAACTTGGCACTGTTGTTGCAAGCGCACTAGACCTGACACCAAAGATTAATGTAAATCTATTCCAGCTACATCCCAGTCTAGTACAGCATGAGACTGTTTGTTTGACAAAACAGTGAACAGGGATGCTTTGTCCAAGGTATCAGGAACAAGGGGAGGTAGCAAACAGATGTCTTGAAATACGGAAGGTGCTTTGTGTGGTATATTCATTTTTTGCCTCCGCCTAATAATTGTGGGGTACCAGCGTTCCTTGTAAGTGGCGTGCTTGTGCAGGAGAGAGCCCAGTGCTGCCAAACAATTAGCAGAGCATCCGCAGCTTGGCTTTTTTCCTCCTGGTGGTGCACACGCCTCGGTGTACATAATTTATTCTGCACATGGAGCACAAAAGGGGAACAATTTACGGACAGACACATTTTTGTACGGACATAATTTTTATACTATAATAAGACGACATAAATGTCCAAAAGTGAAAAGTAATCGTTGTCGTTCACACATCGTAAGAACAATATGCTATTTAACTCGCTTTCATGTAGTGAGTCATGGTCCTGGAAGTTTTCCATTTTGTGAGCATACATCCGAACCCTGACAACTAAACTAAAACATCCAATTTCCGCTGCTCCGCAGTAAAATGGCTGAAAGCAGCACAGAAGAAATTGAATTGCTATAGAATAATTGCTGTTTTTTGAAATTTTTATTGCACTTTTACAAAATGTACGGACACCTACATTTTTTTACAGATTTTACAGACATGTCCAATCTCGGCTCATTTTTTATGGACTGGCCGTAAATTGATTGATGGTTGGGAATCCGGGCACATCTGCACCTGGATGGAAAAGAGTCGAGGGAACGTGGCTTCTTATCCGCTTGTCCAGCTGACGGGGGGCCGCAGAACGTCCCGCTGCTAGCTGAGCTGCGTGTATTGTAATGGTCCCACTTTTGTTACTACACCTGTAACCACACAGCCAGCGTACTAGGACCGTGCTCTGTTTACACTAAATCTGGCCGAGTGCCCTTGCCGCTAAATAATGCCTGTGATCTTTCTTTATGAGTAACAATTCAATTAACATGCCACACGACTTCCTAATAACATTGACAATTCAAGGACAGAATGAGAAACAAGGCGCAGCGTAACCAGCTTTGGGCTGGGTAGGTCTGCTGAATCAGCCGGTGGACAACCCCGCCAGGCCTGGTCTACCGCGTGTTGTAAGTGAGCAAAGAACGACTCACGTCTAAGAGTTTTATTCAGTTATGCAAACAGCACCTGACAAAGGAAAACAAACAAGCTGAAGAACATACTGCAGGTGGAGCCTCTCAGGTCTGGCACCCTCAGGATCTGACCGGGGCAGAACCGGAGAATTTGCCAAATCACGGGCGGTCGATAATGTCTAGCAGCATTGCCAACACTTCCACGGCTTGCCGGGCTCTTAGCAGACATTTGGGGGGTTAATTTGAGCGAAATAACAGCACAGAGCCAGGACTGGGGGCTGCAAACAAACTTTATGGGACCACAGGGAACTTGGCCGTGCTAAGTGGACATGCGGCGTGCTCAAATCATGCCGGACTAGAGACAGAGGTTCCATCTGGAGTAAATATATTTTCACTTCATTTTTTGGCACCTATGATGGGATGGGGAGAACCCATAAGAACGGCCGTACTGGGTCAGACCAAAGCTCCTTCTAGCCCAGTATCCTGTCTACCGACAGTGGCCAGCAGCAGGTGCCCCAGAGAGGGTGGACCGAAGACAACGATCAAGCAATTTGTCTCCTGCCATCTCTCTCCAGCCTCTGACAAACAGAGGCCAAGGACACCATTTTATCCCCTGGCTAATAGCCTTTTATGGACCTAACCTCAATGAAATTATCCAGCTTCTCTTTAAACTCTATTATAGTCCTAGCCTTCACAGCCTCCTCTGGCAAGGAGTTCCACAGGTTGACTACACGCTGTGTGAAGAACTTTCTTTTATTAGTTTTAAACCTGCTACCCATTAAAACCCATCCCGTGTGGGGTGAGTTCACCCCATCCTTCGAGCTGCCCTCTGTCTCTAGGCTGTGAGACCTAATGGCTACAGTCAGTCGAGTTGCCCTGCACTGCAAGGCCCAATGGCCAGAGTCTATGTAATTGCAGGGCATTAGGGTCTCATGACTTGCCTCTGCAGGGCAGGGAGGCCTAACAGCCAGAGTCCATAGCGATAGCCTGGGACCCACGGACCCATCCACAACGTGGCTCGTTCCTCCCTCGGCTGCTTCCTACTGGGATGCTCCCGGTGGCGACAGTCTGTGCATCTTGGGGGTCGCCAGCTTCCTCGGCGGGTACAGCCCCCTGTTGCGCAGACCTCCCTCCGCAGCGAGCTAGGCATCTACTTGGCTCTCGGTGCCTCCGGCTTCCTCGGTCCAGGGAGTCCTAACCGCTCCCAGGTGGAAGCCAGCAGGGAGCCTCCTTCCCCGCCCGTGGTCCGTCCACGCTGAGCTGGGCTGCTCACTTTTATGCTGGTGCTACACCTGGAGCATGCCCAGTAGGGATGTGGGGGCGTGGCTTCTTCCTCCCACAGGGTGTCGTTAACCCTTCCCCAGCTGGCGCAGGGAGAGTTTGCTCCATACAGCACTGTCGGAGAACCAGGGAATGGTTGGAGAAAGCGAAGAAGGAAGAGGAGATGAAGGGGGGAGAGGAGAGAGGTCTATAAAATCATGACAGGCTGGAGAAAGCGAAGAAGGAAAAGTTATTTACTTGTTTCCGTAACATAAGAACTAGGGGTCACCCAATGAAATGAATAGGTAGCTGGTTTAAAACAAACAGAAGGAAGTTTTTCTTCACTCAGCGCTCCGTTAACCTGTGGAACTCCTTGCCAGAGGATGTGGTGAAGGCCAGGACTTTACCAGGGTTCAAAAAAGAACTAAATACATTCATGGAGGAGAGCCAAGGATGGGGTCCCTAGCCTCTGTTTGTCAGAGGCTGGAAATGGACGACAGGAGAAAAATCACATGAGGATTCCCAGTTCTGTTCACTTCCTCTGGGACACCTGGCACTGGCCGCTATTGCAAGTCAGGACACTGGGCTAGATGGACCTTTGGTCGGATCCAGTGTGGCCGGTCTTAGGGTCCCTCACCCCTCTCCTCGCAAAGTCAAGCCCTGCATTTGCAAGTTTCTTTCTGCTAACTCTGTGCCCCTTTCTTTGGAACGAGGTAGCACACTCCTGCTTGTCTGTACTCCCACCACGCCACCCACCTTGGCAGGCATATTTTCGCTCTGCCTGCATTTCGTACTGGCGCTGGGTCTCAAATTCGGTTGATTCCCCCACTGCCGCTCGCAATGCAGGAGGAAAGGGCTTTGACATGGGCGGGTTTCTCTCCCGTTCCGGCTGGCTGGGAGGGGAGCGTCCCTTAGGACTTGCTTCTGCGTATCACCCTTTGTTTCCTTTTTCACATGCATGTCTGATAGGGAACATAAGCCGGCGGCCACTGTAAATACAGCCAAGTGCTGCGGTGGAGAGGAAAGGTTGGGCGCTGAGGCTGGCGAGCCTGCGGGAGTTCTTCTTTTGCAAGCAGTAGAGCTGGGAATTTTTGGAGGGTTCCGTCAGGAAGGGCCCGGAGACCCCGGCAATGCTCTGAAGTATTCAGGGGTGGAGGTGTGTCTGTCGCCCCCAGTGCAGAGAGCACGGAGGTCTACAGGAAGGCAGGGGTGAGGTCTTGGCTCTCAGCGGCCCTGGGTGCAGGGGTGGAGCCTCAGGCAGAAGGAACTGGACTGGGGGCTTGCCCATCGCGTGTTTTCAGGGCGCTGATCCACACACGGCAGGATCAGAGAAGACTGCCTCCTGCTAAGGGCAGGAACTGATGAGGGCCCCCTGAGAAGGAACTAAGAGAAAAGGTCAATGTATGAATAAGGACCCCCTCCCCCCAAAAGGCGGAAGGAAGCGTTTAAGACGTATTTCTGCTTCTAGCAGCTGAGAAAAAACAGAAGCCCCAAATGTACCGTGGGTTTGTTTTAAAACCTCACGGTAAATATTCAGCGAGACTCATGATTTCTAGGCCGGATTCTTAATATTTGGGGGATGGTGTATGTGACGGACCCCCCCCCCCATGCTTTATGAAATGGACTTATGGACATGAACAGAGCTTGACAAATCAGTGTATCTACTCGCCCGTGGTGAATAGATTTCTGCCGGTCGCCCCATTCACCGGTGGTGTGCGCATGCGCAATGCGGGTCTGGCGTATGCGCGGCGCGGGGCTGGTGAATGGATTTCGCTGCGGTTTGTCGTCCCCTGGACATGAATATCCATAACTCAAAGGTGCTTTGAGCGAATTATTTTGTGTAACCCACTGACCTTCATGTCACAATCTGCTGGTTCTGTTTGTCTTCCTTGATGTATGTATCATTTTGGGGTGTAACATTAGACACATGGGCTGTGTCTAGACTGGACAGCTTTTCCGGAAAATCAGCTGCTTTTCCGGAAAAACTTGCCAGTTGTTTACACTGGCCGCTTGAATTTCTGCAAAAGCACTGACGATCTCATGTAAGATTGTCAGTGTTCTTGCGGAAATACTATGCTGCTCCCGTTCGGGCAAAAGTCCTTTTGCGCAAAGCTTTTGCGCAAAAGGGCCAGCGTAGACAACTCAGATTTGTTTTCCGCAAAAAAGCCCCGATCGCGAAAATGGCAATCGGGGCTTTTTTTGCGGAAAAGCGCGTCTAGATCGGCACGGACGCTTTTCCTCAAAAAGTGCTTTTGCGGAAAAGCGTCCGTGCCGATCTAGACGCTCTTTTCCAAAAATGCTTTTAACGGAAAACTTTTCCGTTAAAAGCATTTCCGGAAAATCCTGCCAGTCTAGACGTAGCCATGGAGTGGGGAATACTTTGTGGGTTTCAAATGTATGAACGAGAGACGTGGAGGGTGTTACCTGCAGCTATCGCTTTTATCCTTCAGTCTGAGCAGTGGTTGGTAGGGAGGGGCTTCAATTCTTTAACAAAAAGAATACGAGAGGAGAGGAGAGGCTTTGGGCTGGGCTGCACCGGAAGGAAGGCGCCTGGGTGGGGAAACAGCCCTGGGTTGGAAGGGAAGCTGGTTTTAGGGTGAGTGTGAAGAGTTTGTGCTCAGGTTTCATGTAGAATGAGCCAAGCGGTTTTGTTTCTTTTGATTTGTATCTTACTTTGCTCTGCCCGGTCTCACTTCTCACCGCTTCATCATCACTTATCTTTGTATTTTCGATCAAACGCAGTGTAAATAATTATTACCTGGGGGAGGGGGGGAACCAGCGTGCACCCCCCCCCTTTCATTGTTAAAGGGGGATTACCTGATTGCTTGGGGTCTGCTACCACACTCTAAACTGCCCTCTCCTTGGACCTGAAACGATTCAGCGTCTGTACTGCTTCTGGGTGGGGGCAGAGACTGCAGCTTGGGGCCTCGGCAGCAGGACCGGGCGGTGAGGAACCCCAGAGAGCAGGAAGGTGAGTGGCAGGGGGCGTGTCAGCACCCCAGGAGGCCCCCCCGAGGGGTCACATGTGACTGCCCCCCGTCACAGTGTAGAAAGATACAACCACCGCTTCAGAGGCGAGAAATCTGCCGTCTTGTCGATTACATCGAGTTTCACTTTCCACCCCCGTCGGAGTGATAATGGTGCTTTTATTGCATCCGTGGGACGTCTTGAAAGCCACACGGGCCGGCTGAGACGGCGCGGTGATAACGCTGCCGGGGCGGGGCCTGTTCTGGCAGCTGGGGCCGGGACCGGGTCCTGCCGCATGGCAGCGGAGGGGCGGCATCGGCTCCAGCGAACGGGACACGCCGCATGGCTAGGGAGAGGGGGGTTCTGCTGCAGCAGCCGGGACCATGTGTGTGTTAATAAATCGGGCACCACGGTGGCCCACATCCAAACCAGCACCCGGTAGTGGTGCACCTGCCCAAACGCGTTCCTCTCGTGGTTGGAAAATCTTTGAGCGAACGCTGGTTGGAACTTCCAGACTTTATTTCCTCGGCTGATTAACCTTCCAGCTTCCATTCTTGCAGCAACACATCCCCGGGGCCTGACTCGAATGGATCCACTCACCGATTTATGTCACCCTCTGCAAATAAGCCAGCATGGGCAGTTATCTGCTTTGCCACATCCGTCCGAGAGGGGGAATTGAAACTGGACTCCGACATCTCCAGCAAGGGACTAAAGTTCATAAGGGTGGAGGCGCCAGCTGTTTGGTCTCGTCCTGTCTCCATTTGGCCAGAACTCTGGTTACCTCAGCATAGAGACATGACCAAGGCCGACTGTCCCTGTCAGCGTTTCAGGGTTAACTGGACGTTTGACTCTCAGCCTGGCCTTCTTTCAGGGCACCAACGTAAAGGATTCAGGCTTCCTAACCATCACCTCTCCCAGGTGGAGACCAATCCTCCCTCTCAGTTTTTCCATCCATGTGCGGAATAAATTTAGTCATGTGCACCAAGGTGTGTGTGTGGATGTGCACCACCAGTAGAAACACATGCTTTGGCTCTGGGCAAGGTGGGTGCTCTGCTAGTCAGCTGGGTGCCATCTGAATCTCTCCTGGGTGCCCGCACAAATGCACAGCTTACAGGGAACACTGGTGGAGACCCTCACACGGTCTGTCCCACCAGGATGAGTTTCTCCACCTCACTGTAATGTCCCCAGCAGGCCTGGCTGAGGTGCCTGTGGCTAATCTTCCCCCAGGGGTTACACCAAATATCCTTCACAAAGCCAACTACACTGGTGCCGACTCTGTGGTGCTCCGGGGCTGGAGAACACACAGAGAAAACTGGGTGGGTGCTGACCAGTGCCTCCCAACTGCTGGTGGGCCGCACAGATCAGCATTGGCTCCTCCAGCCCCACACGATCAGCTGTTTGGTGGCATTTGGGAGGCGCTGGGGTGGGAGAAAGTGGAGCAGGGGCAGGGATGTGGCACGTTCAGGGGGAGGGGCAGAACTGGGCAGGAAGAGGCAGGGTGAGGTTGGGTGACAGGAGAGGGATCACCTGTTGTGTTCCCTCCCTCTGGGGCATCTGGTACGGGCCACTGTTGGCCGGCAGGACACTGGACTGGATGGCCCTTTGGTCTGACCCAGTGGGGCTGCTCTTATGTTCTTAACAGGGAAGAAAAGGCGAAGAGAGGGCGGAGCGGGGTGGGAAAGGTGGGGGTGGGACCTGCAGGAAAGTGGTGGAATGGGAGGGGGCCTGGGACAGAGCCAGGTGTGGAAAGTCAGAGCACGCGGCGTAATAATTTATTCTTAGGACAAAAGCATCACAGGGGAAGTATATAAATGTTCCCGTACACCTGCTAAAACTTTACTGTTTTCTTGTCCAGGGAGTCGGCCGGCTCTTAAGAGCCTCCATTGGTCTTATGAGGCCTTCGTAAGCCAACATTTCTCCAGCCCTTCTAAGAGGGCTGGGCCTGTTTGCTGCATCAGAAGAAGGCCGTGTGTCAGTCCAAGTAGCCTTTTCATACCGAAAACCCGTCCTTTGTCGGTTAGTCTCGGAGGACCCAACACGAGTCAGTCTTTGCAAACTACCCTCGCAGTGGTACTTCTGTGGGGTGGTTTACAGTTTCAGTTACTAGCCGTAACCAACTCACCCCCCACCAAAGTTTTTAGTTCCTGATAAGGGTGTGGTGATAGTTCCTCCCTGGATTTGCATATAATTCCTGGTCAGCAACGGTACATTTCAACGATTCATCAACCCAGTGCAATCGGATCTGCCAAACCTACTGCAACCAAATAGGCAGCAGGTTTCAAACAAACAAAAGGACATTTTTCTTCACTCAGTGCACAGTCAACCTGTGGAACTCCTCGCCGGGGGATGTGGTGAAGGCCAGGACTTTGACAGGGTTCAAAAAAGAGCTAGATAAATTCATGGAGGTTAAGTCCATGAATGGCTATTAGCCAGGAGGGGTAATAGCCTGACTCTTGCTCTCTTGTTAACAAGACCAAGATGGCTGCACACAAATTCCCTTATTCCCTTTTCCTGCCTCCACAGAGGTTAAGTCCATGAATGGCTAAGTCTGTGGCCTGACAACGTGAGATCTGTAATTAGACGCTGCCTTTGCCCCTCGCCTCCATACGGAGATAAGGGTAGAACGCTGACTCTGGCAGGGACCTTGAGATAAGGAGCATCTGAGTGGAACTAAATAACTGTTAGCCATTGGTGTTTGTAATGGGAAGGAGACTAATTGTTATTGTTATTATATATAATAGACAGTATATAAACTGCTTCATAATTGCTTGTATTCGAAGATCTGCCTCGGGGGCGGGGGGGGCTTCCCCCCCTGTCCGAACCAGTTTTTCCCTTGCTGCAGCTCGTAATAAAACTGCCTCTGGCTACTTGTTGCTTACAAACTCAGAGTGAGGACAGTGTTTTCTTCCACACCTCCATGAATTTATCTAGCTCTTTTTTGAACCCTGTCAAAGTCCTGGCCTACACCACATCCCCCGGCGAGGAGTTCCACAGGTTGACTGTGCGCTGAGTGAAGAAAAAATGTCCTTTTGTTTGTTTGAAACCTGCTGCCTATTTGGTTGCAGTAGGTTTGGCAGATCCGATTGCACTGGGTTGATGAATCGTTGAAATGTACCGTTGCTGACCAGGAATTATATGCAAATCTAGGGAGGAACTCTCATGTTATAGTCCTACCTATAACTCGATGACCTCTCGAGGTCCCTTCCAGTCCTATTATTCTATGATTCTACCCTTCACAGCCTCCTCAGGCAAGGAGTTCCACAGGTTGTGTGCGCTGCGTGAAGAACGTCCTTTTATTTGTTTTAAACCTGCTGCCCATTCATTTCATTTGGTGGCCACTAGTTCTTATATTATGGGAATGAATAAATAATTTTTCCTTATATCCTGGGCTACAGCTGCTAGAAGCGAGATCCATAGCTGCCGTCTTCCCCGGGCATTTCATAAAGTCTATCTGACCAATACTTTCACACCGGGGAACCGGGCTGGTTTCTAGGTACGCCATTGCCAGGGTTCAAGGCAGCCATGGCACGAGCGAGCCAGCGTGGCCCTGGTTACAGCTATTGTCCGTGTGAGCTATTTATTATCATTCCCTTTGTCTTCCACTCCCCCATCTCTTCTCCCATTTGCACCTTCAATGCCTTTGACTGTGGCTAAGCTGTTTGAGCGCAGCCCCTACTTTCCAGCACCTGTTCCATGCATGAGCGGGCACGGAGAGCCTTGGGGGGCATTGGCACGGGTACCAGATGCCTTGGAAATCCACTGATTGAGCTGGGAGAAAGAGCATGGCATGGTAGGAAGGGGGCAGATTCTGGGCGGGGCCAGGCAGGTGATTTGGGACGGCAGTGTCTTCCTTTGCCTGTGAGACCCGCCGCCCCTGCCTCAGGCCCTCCACCGAGCCTGGACTACCTGGGCTTGTATTTCAGGCCCTCGTCTTACTACATGGCTGAGGTCCTGCCCCTTCTAGGAGCACGGGGACTCCCCCCTTTGCCCCCCCCCCACACCCAATGCCTAGGGGCCACCATATGGGCAGCAAGTTGAAAACAAATAAAAGAACGTTCTTCACATAGTGCACAGTCAATCTGTGGAACTCCTTGCCTAAGGAAGTTGTGAAGGCTAGAACTAGAACAGGGTTTAAAAAAGAAGTAGATGAATTCATGGAGGTTAAGTCTACGAATGGCTATTAGCCAGGCTGGGGAAGGAACGGCATCCCCGGTGTTTGTCAGAGGGGGGAGATGGATGGCAGGAGAGCGATCTCTTGCTCATTCCCTGATCGGTTCACTCCCCCTGGGACACCCGGCACTGGCCACTGTCGGCCGACGGGACACTGGGCTGGATGGATCTTTGGTCTGACCCAGTGTGGCCGTTCTGATGTTCTTATGGACCCAGTGTGGTTGTCAGCTCCCAAGACTGGCCCTTGTGAGGTTTCTGTCTGTCTGGAGTGTACAGGGGTGACTCTCAGGAGCTGCCTCCAGGCAGGGGGAGGTGGATCATGGTGGCGGGGAAGGGGTTAGGAATGGTGTGCACTTGTCGGCACCCGGTCCGCCTGAGGCCACGCCCCTTCTGGCAGGATAGAGCCCCTCCCCCTCATCCAGGGATCCCGCAAGTCTCTTTCCCCTGCCCCCACCGGCTGCGCTTGATCCGATCAAGTCCCCTTTTTAACCGGACTTTCCCGGTGGACCTGCCGATCCTCCGAGCCGATGTATTTGTAAACGCTGCGCTTGTCACTCCGGGCTCGTCGGTCTGCCCTGTCCCCGTGGGAATGCACAGGCCACGCCGGGAAAGCGTGGCCCAGCAGGCCCTGCGGCAACCAGCTGTCTCTCCAGCCACCGGCAGGGAAACCAGCTGGTATTTGAGAAGCTGGTTGCCTCGGCACTCCCCGGAGAAGCCCTGTCAGAGGGACGTGGAGCCCTAGAAAAGCGGACTTCCTGAGAGCAGATCCAGACCATAAACAAAGCTGCCAAGAGCAACCAGGAACCATTAAAGAGAACCAAGTCCGAGAGCTAAGTTCGTCCTTCCCTTTGAGCAATCAAGGACGTTCGCAGCCCTGTTCACCTGCAATGAACTCAACTGAAACACTCTCTTCAGGGCCCTGAAGGGCGTTCCCTGCAAGGTGTGTTTAGGAGAGCGTCCAACGCCGCCCGGCTGATGAGCAGAGCCCCGCACCGCTCCATGTGTGTTTCTCCAGGTGGTGCACATCCGCACATGCCTCAGGGCACATAAAATTGATTCTGCACATGGATGGAAAAATCCGCCCGTGGAAAGAAAACTCTGAGGGACCATTGGTAGGGACGTGGTGTGTTTTCAACTCCCCCGGGCATTTGAAAACCCGGTGTCGCTCGTCAGGGTGGGCTAAACATCTGTCCCTTTCTGGCCTCTTGAATGCACCCGTTCTCCCCAGGATCGTCTCTCGAGGGGAATCCTATGATTTTCCCGCTCTCAGGCCAGGCCTGGGCTACAGGGCCCTGTGTATCAAACCTCCTTACCCAGCAGGTCTGAGTGGCTGGGGGCAGGGGGATCCCTTTGAGAACTGGTGGCCACTGATAGCAAGTGGTTTTTTCATGGCCCCCCTCCCCCCCCCCCAGTCTGGTGTAAAAATTGGAGTAAGAATCCCCCCCCATTGCAGGGGGCAGCGTGACGCATGGCGGCAGATACTGGGTGTGCACGGGTGAGTCCCCGCCTGCCGCCTCCTGCACCCCCCTCTATCAGACCAGCAGCCGGGAGGGCCTGATCAGGGGTTTGGAACAGGTCCCATATGAAGAGAAGCTAAAGTGACTGGGACTTTTCAGTTTGGAAAAGAGGAGACTAGGGGGATAGGATAGAGGTCTATAAAGTCATGAGTGGTGTGGAGAGGGCGGATAAAGAAAAGTTCTTCATTAGTTCCCATAATATAAGGACTAGAGGACACCAAATGAAGTGAACGGGTAGCAGGTTTAAAACTAATAAAAGAAAGTTCTTCTTCACACAGCGCATCATCAACCTGTGGAACTCCTTGCCAGAGGAAGCTGTGAAGGCTAGGACTAGAACAGAGTTTTAAAAAGAGCTAGATAAATTCATGGAGGTTAGCCAGGGGGTAAGGAATGGGGTGCCCCTGGCCTCTGTTTGTCAAAGGCTGGAGAGGGATGGCAGGAGACAAATTGCTTGATCATTGTCTTCGGTCCACCCCTTCTGGGGCACCTGGCGCTGGCCACTGTGGGCAGACAGGATACTGGGCTAGATGGACCTTTGGTCTGACCCAGTCTGGCCGTTCTTATGAACCGAAGTAAGCAAGAGTTATGCTGCGAGTCGCAGAAAAAAGCAGATGTTTGCCTGCAAGTCAGTGTTTCTTGGCACTAACAGCACATGAAGTCGGTAAATACATTGCACCAGGACAGGACAGGGGCACCTTGCTGAGTACACGATCAAATAGCTGGGCACAAGAAGAGTGAAAACAGATCAAGGGGCAGCGACGCTTTGGAAGTCCACGGGGATGCACCAACCGTGTCATTGGTGCGTAAGATGATACCTACGGGGGGTATCCCAGATGGCTTATTTCTGTCTAGAAATATTGGGGGACCTCGACTTAACACTTTGGCCGGCCTAGGGGGCGACAGTGAAATCGGCAGAGCCGTGTCCTTTGTCCCAGGTATAAATACGTAGACCAGGACGACTCAACTTTGGAGCCCCGGGGGTCACAATGATACTCACAGCACATGCTGAGGGCTGCAACTTACGTGTGGTGGCATGTGCATGCAAATCTACATGCAAATACATGCAAATAGCTTCTCTCCCACAATGCCCCCGCACTCCCGGCACCTCCTTCCTGGGGGGTAGAACCGCTGACACCCTGGACCCGTCTGTTCCAGCCAGTCTGTCTGCTTGCGTCTGTCAATGCTCCCCCCCCCCCCCCCCGGGAGAGGCCGTGCCGGCGTGGAGCGTGTTCCCAGGGGAGGCCACGTTCAACGGATCCCACCCGTGGCCGTGTGTTGAGCCCCGCGTAAACCCAAACTGCCCCACGGGCCACAAACAAATGGACCACGGGCCGTGTGTTGAGTAGCCCTGACGGAGGGGTTCGGAGGCCAACCGGCTCCTGGCACCCATGACTGTACGTCGTTCGACCGCACACCTGCCTCGAGGGCCTTCGTGTCGGATGCGAGTCTGTGCTCTGGGGGGACCCTCGTGAAGTCGCTGAGGCGAGCTCCCTCGCCGAGCTGGCAGGAGCGCCTGAGGGCGCGCCCGAGAACGCAGGCAGCCGAACGTTTATCCTCCCGCCGGAGCAGGACACCGGTCTGGACACCCCAGCAGGGAGTCCCGAATGTGCTGCACCGCGGTCCTGACCTCCCGGCTGCTGACCCGGTAAGCAAGCGTGCGGGCCGCGTGCGGGAATGTGGACCACAACGGAGCTGGTGGTGCTGTTCTCCTGGGTGGCTGCACGAGCACCCAGCGTCCGGCGCACGCTGCTCACGGGCACCATGCCAGTTTCATGCGTGCGGGGGCTGCCCCCCCGCCTGGGAAGTGCTTGGCTTTCGGTGGGGGACTCAGCTGCATCCTACGTGAGCCCCTGGACAGGCCGGGAGGCCCGCCTTCCGCAGCGCGATCCTTCGAGGGATCGGCACACTGCGCGGCTGCAGGAGATGGCTCAGAACATCCTGGCGCCCGGGTGAGGGATTAGGTGCAGGGACTCTGCACAGCCGGAGCCAAGCTGAGCCCCAGCTAAAGGAAGAGGCAGACCTGGAAGAGGTATTCGCCCTTCCAGTCTCCCTCCCCAAGCAAGTCCGGTGCAGGAGAATGGATCCTGCGCTCCCTGGATCCGGACCGGCCAGAGAGCGCAGAGGGGTGTCCATGACCCGGGGCGAGCCGGCGCGGTGTGGCTTCCCAAAAGACACGGGGGTTTTGCCGAGGGGGAGAGTTTCTCGCCACGCTCCGAAGCAGCCTGCAAAATAGCTGGGTGCCGGCGGGAAGTAAACCCAGCCCCGCTTGCACAGGGGACGGGGCCCAGACACGAAGCGGGGTGCGAGAGAGTCCAGCTGTGCTGCTCCCGCCACGGCAGGGGCTCGTGACTTCGCCTCCCGCAGCAGGGCCCACGCCCCAGCCTCAGGGAGCAGTTCCTGAAGGGATTAATCTAGCCGGAGGCGGGGCCAGCTCTACTTTCTGCTCAGAAAACGAAACTTAATGTTCACAGAGAGCCAGCTACTTGGGGCTCTGGCGTGCGGCTTCAGAGCAGCTCAGCATGGCATCCCAGCAGCCTATTCTCAACCCGGTGAGTGAGACGAGCTGGGGACCCGGAGATTCCCACGGCCTTCTCTCTGTCAGGGCTGGGGTGACCAGGCAGCAAGTGTGAAAAATCGGGGGGAAGGGGGTTAATAGCAGAGTATATAAGATAAAGCCCCTCACATCAGGAAAGTCCAGATAATATTGGGACATCCCGGTCACCAATGTTCCCTCTAATCTTTTCCATCCACCCCATGCGGAATAATTTTTTATGTGCACCGAGGCGCATGTGAACGTGCACCATTGGGGAAACACGCCCTAGCTCTGGGCGCGCTGCACCTAGCTCTGGGCGGCGTTGGAATCTCTCCTGAGCGGCTGCACAAGTGCCCAGCTTTCAGGGCCCCCGGCCGGTCACCCCCAAGCAGACTTGAGTTCCCACAGCCCAATCGTAGGAGTAGGGCCCTGTGACATTCACTGCCCCCCACCGGACTGGCCAGGCCTCGTGCAGCTGGGGGCCTGGCCCCATTGTATGGTTCCTCCGTGGACCTGAAACTTGGGTGGTTGGTTTCTTCCAGAGCCTCCCCTTTTCGGGGCCCATCTTTGGAGGCCTGAGTGAAGGGAAGATGGTGTTAATCCAAGGAATAGTCCAGCCCTTCGTGAAAAGGTGGGTGCCACTTACCCCCCCTCCCGTGGTGCTTTTCGTCCCCTCCCGCCACCAGCCCTCCTTTGGGACTCAGCCCCGCCCTGCCCACCCAGCGGCTCTCGGCTCCCCCGCGCCCCTTCAAGAGCTCGGCTTCTCCTCCCGGTGCAGCTTTGGCTCTCTCCCTGGCCCTCGTCCCACCCGCCTCGCCGCACCGGGCATGACTCAGATCCCCGGGTAAACCACTTCCCCGAGCCACCTGCCTCCCGGCAAAATCCTCCGCTCTCCCTCCTCCGCCGGGATCCCTACGCCCACGGCCCCAGCCCTCTGCCCTCTCCACGGGTCCCTTCAAACCCAGCTGCCCGCGGGCTCCTGGAGCAATGCAGTACCCGGCAGGGCGAGGTGCCTCTTCGGAGGGGCCAAGGGGGTTAGCTTATAAAAAGCACCGGGGATCCTCTTAGGGCAAAAGGTGACATGCTGCGTTTATGAAGAATACAGTAGGAAAGAAGCTAAACACACACACACACACACACACACACACACACACACACACACAGTGTACACACACACACAGTGTATGCACAGTGTACACACACACACACCCACACCCACACACACACACAGTGTACACACATGCACAGTGTACACACCCACACCCACCCACACGCACAGTGTACACAGTGTATGCAGTGTACACACACGCACACACCCACACACACAGTGTATGCAGTGTACACACACGCACACACCCACACACACAGTGTACGCAGTGTATACAGTGTACACACACGCACACACCCACACACACAGTGTACACAGTGTATGCATAGTGTACACACATGCACAGTGTACACCCCCCCCACACACAGTGTACACAGTGTGCACACACCCACACATACAGTGTACACAGTGTATGCACAGTGTACACACACGCACAGTGTACACACATACGCACACACCCACACACACAGTGTACACAGTGTGCACACACCCACACATACAGTATACACAGTGTATGCACAGTGTACACACACACACAGTGTACACACATACGCACACACCCACACACACAGTGTACACAGTGTACACACACACACACACACACACACACACACAGTGTACACACATACGCACACACCCACACGCACAGTGTACACACACACACACCCACACACACACACACATGCAGAGTCAATGTCGTAGTTACGAGTGGGTCTGGATCCCTCTAGTGGCCAACCAGCGAGAGCTCAGGGAGCGAGGAGCAGGACGTCTCTAGCACCAGCTGCCCCAGGGCTGGCCTGGCTCCCCCATTAGGAAGGCAGGGCAAGGGACGCCCTGACGGTAGGGAGGTGGGGCGAGTTCTGGAGTCTCGGAGCTGTTTGGGGTCCTTCTCGGAGCTGTTTTCCTGCCTTGGGATCCGCCGGGTTTGCACCATCGTGCTGTGCTCAGGCCCCGCTTGGTTTCCTTACCTTGCTTGCCTGGCCCAGTTGATCGGGGCTCCACCGATCTGCCCTTCAGCCGCATCTCACGAGGGGGACACGGCGATCTCCTGGTGCCTTTGCGTCGGCTCTCGGCTCCTCCCTCGCACGTCGGGTCGGGCGATCCTCCCACGCACATCCCCCCTTCTGCACCCACCCACACACAATCCCAGAGCTCCTTCCGTAAGATCAGATCTAGTGCAAAACCCCATTCTTGCACTCCCCCATGGCAGGAAAAAACAACCCTAATTCTAAAAGGGCGACAATAGTGACAGTGACAATAGTGACAATAGTGACAAACAGACCCTTTTGGCCAATTCCTGCTTTCACAGGAACACTAACCACAAGCAGCCTAATGAAGGCATCTTTACCAGAAGCACTAGGCTGTTCCTTTCTGTAAGTCAGCAAGGCTGGCTGCTGAGGTAAACTGAGGCACAGGACATTGCACAAGGCTGCATTTTGGCTGCAGGGCTACACTGCCACCTCTAAGGTGTCGATGAGAGCAGAGGCACACAGATTCATGGGTGGTGGGAAAAGGTGGGGAGGCAAGCCCCCAGCCCTGTCCTCAACCCCGCCCCTTCTGCTCAGGCCACGCCCCCAGGAGCAAAGCCACTCCCCCAGCACCACAGAGGGGCGGGGCAGCACGCAGCCCCAATCCCCGTCTCCTGTATCATGGGGAGGAATGTGCCACGTGGCCCCAGCCTCCCAGAACTCAGGGAGGGGCAGGCGCTGGGGGCAGCAACCCTCCCCCCCCCCCCCAGAATACCTACAGCCAGCGTTCTGGGGGCGGAGTCTGGGCGGGGCCAGCTGGTGGTTTGGGAAGGTAACACCTCCCCCTGCCTGTAATACCCACCGCCCCAGCGCAGACTCCTGGGGTGCGCCGGGGCTGGAGTTCCCCCATTCCCCCCCAGTGCCTCCCGCCCACCGGTGTCCCGCCTCCTCCGCCCCCCTCCCACAAATCACCAATTCACAGCATTAAGGATGCTCCAGGAGGGAGGGGGAGGAGCAGGGATGGGGGTGGAGCGAGGGTGGGGACTGGGGACAGAGGGGGGGAGCCAGCCCCACGTGGTACCCACAGTTCGATCAGGCTCACTCACGGCGTCAGGTCGGAAGGGACCATTTGACCCTCTGCTCCAGCATTTTTCCAATGCTGCATCCTGCTCCGTGATTTGGAAAGGAGGGGGTGGGGCAAAGCAGTGGCCCCGCCCCCGGGTCTGCCAGGA
This sequence comes from Pelodiscus sinensis, assembly GCF_049634645.1. Taxonomy (NCBI): domain Eukaryota; kingdom Metazoa; phylum Chordata; order Testudines; family Trionychidae; genus Pelodiscus; species Pelodiscus sinensis. Next base: position 7,220,648 of record NW_027465849.1, on the reverse strand, counting down.
GGGGATGGGCCCCGCCCCTCTCTGGAGCCACAAACACCAGGGGGGCAGCGAGCTGGTGGGAGGTCCCCATGGGCCGTCGGATTCAGGGTTCTGGCTTCTGCCCTGGAGTGGGGGGGCTGGCAGGTTCCAGCTGCTGGGCTTTGAGCTCAGCACCCCCCTTATCCCCCATGGTCCTCACTGCCTCTCCAGATCCTGACCCATGGAATCCAAGGGCGGGCAGGGACCTCAGGAATCATCCACATCCAGCCCCCGGCCCGACGCAGGACCAACCCCGACTCAACCAACCCAGCCAGGGCTTGGCCACGCCGGGACGTAAACACCTCTAGGGGTGGAGATTCCACCCCCTCCCTAGGGACCCCATCCCAGCGCCTCACCGCCTGCCTAGTGACCCATCTACCCCCTCCCATCCCAGCTCTGGCTTCCTCCCTACCCCCTCTTGATTCACGGCGTAATTTGTCCCCTGGTCAAGTCTGCCGTGAAAAGCAGCCTGTGTTTTTTTGTTGATCTTCTGTTTCTCTCTGCCCAGCCAGCTAGCTAGTCTGCAGCTATGGAGAGTGGTATTTGCACAGCAGCAGACGTGCTAGCTAGCCATTCTTCAGCAGAGCAACCGGAAAATAAAAGCCCCAAAAGAAAGCACACCAAAAAAAAAAAAGACAAGAAAATGAAAAGCAACATATTTGCGTTTCTATTCGGTGGACAGCCAGTGACGAATAGAGACAATTGTACATTGTTGTTATTGAGTCTGAAAAACCCACCCTATACAGATTAAACCTCTAAACTCTCTGGTCTGGCAACCTCCATGATCCGGCAGGACTAGGGATATTCTGGATCAGAGAGCCCCAGCTGGCCAGATTCAGGGGCCAGGCTGGTGGTGGAGAGCAGAGCTGGCAGGGGAGCAGGGCTAGCAGCTGGGGTGGGCACCTTGACCTCCCCTGGTCCGGCAAACTCCCCGAGGGTGCCGGACCAGGGAGGTCCGACCTGTCATGGAAAGGATTGGGAATGTGCTGGCACAGGGTCAGGCCGGAGAGTTACAAAGGAGAGCTAGAAGGCCAGGATGTGAGCCTTAGACTGAGTCCGTCTCGGTTCCCTGGGTGGACAGACAGGGGCTGGCCTGGAGCCAGGTGGGACTTTCTGGAGGGGGTCTGGACGAGCAGGCCGGTTGGACCACCTGGCGGTAACAAGGAGCCTTCCGGAGCAAAGGGAGCCGGGCTAATTAGGCCACCTGGGGCCAGTCAAGAGCCAGCTGAGCCTGGTTTCCAAGGGCTCCTTTTCAGTGCATGAGGTGGCCTGCGAGGGGGAGGGAAGGAGCCAGAGCTGAGAGGTGTTTGGGGCAGAGCTGGGAGCTGCAAGGCAGGAGGCGGGTGCTGGAGGAGCAGGTCCCAGAGGAATGGCCCTTGGAGGGATCGTTTGGGGGAAGTAGTAGAACAAACCCCGTCTGTTGCAGCTGCCTTAGGATCCCTGGGCTGGAAACGGAGTAGTGGGGGATGGGTTTCCCCAAAGCCGCCCCACGTCACTGCAGAGTCTGTCCCCAGAAAGGGAGGCCAGGTCTATAGAGGGGTGCCCCCCCCAGAACAGACTAGCCTGCCTCTAGTAAGCAGAAAGAGGCCGTGCGGTGGGACCCGCCGAGCCTCTGAGGGGAAGCAGCCAGGCCTGGCGGCCACGCGCCGAGGTCTCCCAAAACGCGCCGTTGCCTGATGCCGGGGAGCACAGCCCAGCACCTCTCTGCCCTGAGCCCCCTCGCTTGCTTTGTGCGGTTGGTCCCCTGGCGACCCCCTTTTCGGGTTCTCGGGCAGTTTCTCCAGCCCCCCCCGGAGCTCCCTCTGTAAGTAACCTGGGCTCTGGCATGGGGCTGTATGTATCCCCTTGGAGATGCTATTTGCCTGGGACTCTTCCCCGGCTCTGTCCGCACGCAGCCCTTCTCCTGCAAAGAGCTCAGCCCAAGACTGGCCAGCTCCCTCCTGCGCTGCATTGCAGCTCCTTTTTATATGGCCCTCCTGGGCCCTGATTGGTTGCAGCTGATGCAGCCACTCTAGGCTGCTTGGAGGACCTCTCCACTGCTCCCTCCCTGGGATGGGTGTGGCAGAGCCCTGAGGTCTCCAGTGGGGGGGACTTTGGGCTCAGTCCACCCCCTGACGCCCTCTTTAAGGCAGGGCTACCCCCCACCAGCCTTCGTCCCTCTCCCCACCTCAGCAGGGCTGCCCCGTGACACCTTCCTCCGTGGGCATTTCCCTGAAGAAAGGCCCCTTCCATCGCCTCTCTGTCCTGCCCCATAGCCCAGTCCCAGACCTACCTGCCCCACATAGCTTCCTGCCCTCTCTGTCCCCCCATATTCCCCTCCCCCATCCTGTGCCCAGGCAGCCCCCCACACCCGCTCCGTGTGGGGCATGCCCCCATTTCTCTTGCCAGCGTGGACAGTCCTCCATGCCCACTTCCCGTCAAAAGCAGCAGCCCCCTCACCTGGCTCGGGCCATCCTCCCCCCCCCCCCCCGGCACAGGCAGCCCCCCTGAACCTTCCTGGTGAGGCCCCCCCACTTCCCCCTCCTGGCGTGGGCGGCCCAGGTGACGCCGTGGGGCTGCGTTCCAGGTTCGGGGTGAACCTGCGGTGCGGGAGCGGGGACATCGCCTTCCACTTCAACCCCCGTTTCGACGAGAGCCGCCCGGTGGTCGTGTGCAACACGGAACAGAGCGGCCGCTGGGGGGCGGAGGAGCGGACGTATCACATGCCCTTCCAGCCGGGCGTCTACTTCGAGGCGATCCTCCACGTCAGGAACCACTGCTACCAGGTGAGCGCAGGGCTCCGTGGCCGGCCCACCCAGGGGCACTAGCCCTGCAGGGCCGGGGGCGGGGTCCCCTTCCTCGGACAGGGCTTCGGGTGCGGCCTCACGATTGTCAAAGACCCCGTCACGCCAGCGGCCAGGCCTCCCGGCCAATGAGCTCCCAGACAGAGCCCCAGCTGTGGCTTGGTCCCGCCCTTCTGCTCCCTGCCCGGGTGGGGGGCATTTGACCCTTCCCCCTCCTCCCCCCAACACATCACCTCGGCTGCAGAGAGCAGAACTCCCCTGTCTTGCGGCACAAAGGCCTGCCCTGGGTGCCGGCCTCAGTTTCCCTGGCAGATCTGCCTCCAGCCTTGTCTGCACGCCGGGGCCCAGCCCTGCCCCGTCCCAGCGCCTTAGCAGTGCCACCACACGGCCAACGCGGTGCAATTCCCCCCTCTCCGAATGATGGTATCCAAGTCACAGAATCATCGCATCCCAGGGCGGGAAGAGACCTCAGGAGCCACCGAGTCCAGCCCCCAGCCCAAAGCAGGACCGACCCAACTCAATCAGCCCAGCCAGGGCTTGGTCAAGCCTGGACTTAAACACCCCTAGGGATGGAGACTCCACCCCTCCCTCGGGAACCCCTCCCAGCGCTTCCCCACCCGCCTAGGGAAAGAGTTTTTCCTAATCTCCAACCTGGATCTCTCCCGCCGCAACTTGAGCCCATTGCTCCTTGTTCTGCCACCTGCACCCCCTGAGAACAGCCTCTCTGCATCCTCTTTGACCTCCATCGTCCCACCGGGGCTGAGCTCAGCCTGGCCATGGGGCATTGGGGGGTGGGTTTTGTGCCCCCGGGAGGGTCCAAGCGAGGTGTGAAGTGCTGACCACGCCTGAGAGTCACTGAAGAGACTTTGCTGAAACTTTCCAAAATGTTCCCCCTTGGGCTGAGGCTAGCAGGGACCGTCCAGCCCCAGAAATGACATTTTTAGGACGCAGGCGAGGGCAAGGGGTCCCCGCTGTCTTGCTGGTTTTCTTCAAGCCTACGCTCCTGGATTTCTGATTACACCGGCCTCTCAGCTTTCCCTAAAACAAAACAAACCCAGGTCCCAGTGGAGAAGAGTTTGAAACTGAAGCCCCCAAAGCCAGGAAACCCAGAGGGCAAATAGACCGAGCCGAGTATTCTTTATATTTCAGCCAGTCCGATGATTGGACGGGGCATGACCCGTGTTCCCTGTAAGCCGGGAGCTTGTCCGGCCTCCCAGGAGAGATTCACTGCTGATTAGCAGGGCGTTCCCAGCTGATCACAGCCAGCAGCATGTGTGTCTATTGGTGGTGCACATCTGCACACACCTGGGCGCATGTAACAAAATGCATTCTGCACACAGGTGGAAAAACTTAGAAGGAACATTCAGCATGATGCTTAATTTTTGAACACCGGGGTGGGTGTTGCATATTGCAACCCTGATGCGATGCTCCCCCCCACGGATACCCTCCTCTTCTTACTCCTAGCTTGGTCCTCACCTCTCCCTCCCTCGGCTCTTTCCCTAGGTCTCTGTGAACGGTCAGCACTTCCTGGAATACAAACACCGCCTTCCCCTTTATACCGTCCAGAGCCTGGAGATCAACGGCGACGTGACTGTGAACTGCATCAGCTTCACAAATCCCAGTGTGAGTACCTGCTTTGGCCTTGTATCCTCCCTCTGCTTCTCCCGTGCGGCTCCTGCCAGGGGCCTGGGGCTTCCTTCACAAATCCCAGTGTGAGTACCTGCTTTGGCGTTGTATCCTCCCTCTGCTTCTCCCGTGCGGCTCCTGCCAGGGGCCTGGGGCTTCCTTCACAAATCCCAGTGTGAGTACCTGCTTTGGCCTTGTATCCTCCCTCCGCTTCTCCCGTGCGGCTCCTGCCAGGGGCCTGGGGTTTCCCTCCTTCCCCCACATGCAACTTCTGCTGGGCTCAGGGTGTGACTTGAGAGCTTCCTTGGGTCCGGAGAGGAGCTGCAGAGGCAGGAGGTTCCTCTCTGCCCCCCGTCTGGCAGCAGGGAGCCCTCGCTAGCCGGCTGCCGATGGCCAAGAGGCGCACGTGCAGGGAGAAAGCCCTGCAGCAGCCGCAGGGAAAGGCCGGAGAGAAACCAGCCGTGCTAGTCAGCGCCCTCCGCAGGCAAACAAGCGCACAGCTGCGTAGGGGCGCCTGAAAATGTGGGGCCCCGAATCCGCAGGCGCCCTACGCAGCTGTACATGTCGCGTCTGCCCGAGGCTGCCCCTGGTTTTGCTGGACGGCTCTGCTCGACCTCCAGAAGCCCCGTCCTGGCGGGAGGAGAATGGTTTGCTCATTCCGGGTGACCTGGAAGCGGCGAGGGGCGAAAGGGACGGTTTGCCGCTGGCCCGTGGCTTGGGACGGCCCCAAGGGAGTGGCACTGGGACTCGGGGCACAGCGTCCCAGCCCGCTCCGTCTGGCCTGGCGCTGTAATACCGGGCAACGCCAATCACCTCGGACCCTTCGTTTCCAGAGGAGCGGCCGGGCCAAACCGGAGCGTCTCGCTGTTGCCACTTGTGTGTGCTCCTGACGGGCCAGGACAGCCAGAGGAGGTGGGGGGGGGGTTTCCATGGGAGCCCCCTCTCCAGCGAGAGACACCCACAGGCCCTTGGGTGCGACAGCGTGCCTTGCCGTCCAGGGCTGCCCCCAATGTGCCAGACGGCCCCGTTAGAGCGGCCAATTTAAAAGGGGCAGCCGCAGCAAGGCATGCTGGGGGAACGCTGTCAAGCCAGGAGGGAGGGTCCCCGCTGGGGAGAAGGCTCCGTTCCGGGTGTGGGGCCCACGGCGGCTGCCTCTCAGTTTCTCGCTTTGCCTGTTACCGCCCTGGCCTGCGCTCTCTTGCGCCCCTAAACCCCAGGGCGATGACTTACCCGCGTGTGTTTCTTTGGGCCCAGGACTCACGATGCCAGCCCGCCCCGGCGTACGGATTTCAATCGGCCGCCGTAAGTACCCCTGCTGGCATCCACATGGGAGCTCCAGCTGTCCCCCCAGGGCCGTCCTGACCGGTGCTGGTGCCCCACAGAGGCGAGCACCAGTCCCCCCCCCCCTCCCCAGGGTGCTCCGCATGGAGGAGGGGGGCTGACGCTGTGGGGCGTGGGGTTGCTATTCTTCCCGGCCGGACACCGTTTACTGCAGGGATGTCCGGTCCAGGAGAGGTGGCTGGGAGGGAGGCCCGAGCCGGAGGACTTTGGAGGAGCAGCGGGAGGAGGCCATGCAGCCGGCTGGAAAGAAGCGTGTCCTGTGCCTTAGAATCCCAGGGCACGAAGAGACCTCAGGAGGCACCGTGTCCAGCCCCCGGGCCAAAGCAGGACCAACCCGACTCAACCATCCCAGCCAGGGCTTGGTCCTGCTGGGATTAAAACATCTCTAGGGATGGAGATTCCCCCCATCCCTAGGGAACCCCTCCCAGCGCTTCCCCACCCGCCTAGGGAAATTGTGTTTCCTAAACTCCAACCTCGACCTCTCCCACTGCAATTTGAGCCCATTGCTCCTCGTTCTGCCCCCACTGAGAACAGCCTCTCGCCAGCCTCTTTAGAACCCCCCTTCAGGGAGTTACAGGCTGCTCCCAAATCCCCCCTCGCTCTTCTCTTCTGCAGACTAAACAAGCCCCAATCCCTCTGCTTTCCCTCACCCGTCAGCCCCCCTTCTCCTTCCCAGCACTTCTGGAGGGCTGTGGATCAGCTGATTCACGGTGATCCGGACGTCCTGGGAGTGCGAGGGAGGAATAGGGAAGTTGTGAGTCCCCAGCGCAGGAGGGACGCAGGGAAGAGGTGGCGCATGTAGGACCCGTTCCCTGCAGGAATTGTTGGTCTGGGCTCTCTTGTGGGGGGCTTTGCTCCACTGTGGGGCCTCGGTGGGCCGAGAAGCCCAGCCCCTGCTGTGGTGTGTGGCAAAGGGGCAGTGAAAGTGCAAGGTGGGGGCGTTTTCGCAGCTGACGCGCCGGTGCTCTGCTTAGCCGGCCTCTCTGTCCTTGCAGATCTCCAACGTGTTCGCCCAGCCGGTCTTCACCCAGCCGGTCTTCGGGGCTCCAGGTCCCAAAGTGAGTATTTTGCTACAGACGACTCGCGTCAATTACTCACAGCCCTAGGATGGGAGGGGGCAGGATAGGGAGGGAGGCACAGTATAGCAACATCATCCCGGGCATGTTATACAGAAGTGCCAGGGGAGGGTGCAGATGTGTGGGGGAGGCACACGATGCTTAAAGGACCACTCCTGGTGCCAAAGCTCAGATCTGGGTAGGGCAGTAGCTGGCAGCCCGTGGCTGGGGCCGTCACGGGCAGGTCGGTGTGCGGACGAAGAGGGTTTAGCGATTTGTGAAATCCGGGTTCAGCAAGTCACTGGGGGCAGCTGGAGCTATCACAGGGTCCGGCATTCAAGAGCAGAAAGGCAGACCGGGATCCACAGTGCACTGTGACCGTACGAAGAGGGGCTGCTCCGGAGATTGGACAGCAGCTCACATGAAACTCTCTCTCATCTGCACCTGCCTACTCCCCAGTGTCCCGCGCAAACCCGCTGTTTCCTCTCAGCTGCTTGAGGGCATAAAAATTAACTCACGTTCTTTTAGTCGTCTTCTTCTGAAGACTTTGTCCGACGTCTCTCATCCTCCTTTTTATGCAATTGTGTTGACTTGCGGAACTCACTGCCGCATGATCTCCCCAAGAGCCTTAGAAAAAGATGGGCTGCTTACATGGAGGAAAAGAACGTGCTGGATTCAAATCGGGTTGGACTGAAGTCCCTGGCAAAAATCCCAGTGATTGAAATGGAGCCAGAATTTCATCCCAACCTTGAGTAAGAGAGAATAAAAGATATGAGAGACATAAAAAAAAATAGGCGACCTCCTGCTTTGGGGTATAAACTGGACACTCACTGATGTAGACTAAAGGGCTACAGGTCCGCTCTGCTATGCCAGTCCCTATGTTCCTACAGTTGTGTTTTTATCTGGGTCCACGCTTGAAAGGGGCGGGCCTTGGGGGGAAGGGACAGGGCTGGGGCAGCAGAGGAAGTGCAGAGAAAATCATCTGTCTCCGACTAAAGTCCGTCTGTTCACCTGGTGATGCCCAAGGGCTTTGGCTAAGAGGCTGGCTAGGAGCAGAAGGCAATTTGACACTCGCTGGAGTGAAGGGCAAAGTCTTGCTGGGGTATGAATCTAGTCGGGGCAGGCACAAGCTGTCCCTCGAAAAGGAGAGAGAGAGGCTGAAACTGCCCAGCAAAGGGAAGAGTTATTGGACACAGCCCTTCGGTGTGTGCTTCTGATGCATTGAGGATGGGGGAGCGGATCAGAGAATGGGGACTTTTCAGCCTGGAAAAAAAATGACTTGGCGGGGAGAGGATAGAGGTCTGTGCAGTCATGACCGATGTGGAGAAAGTAAACAAGGAACAGTTATTTATTTGTTTCATAAGGAACTAGGGGTCACCCAATGAAATTAGTAGGTAGCAGGTTTAAAAAAACCAAAAGGAAGTTGTTCTTCATACAACTCAGAGACAACCTGTGGAACTCCTCGCCAGAGGAGGTGGTGAAGACCAGGACTTGAATAGGCTTAAAAAAGCACTAGATAAATTCATGGAGGATGGGTCCATCAGTTAGCCAGGCTGGGCAGGGAGGGTGTCCCTCGCCTCTGTTTGTCAGAGGCTGGGAATGGGCGACAGGTGAGGGATCACTGGATGAGTCCCTGTTCTGTTCACTCCCTCTGGGGCACCTGGCATTGGCAGACAGGACACTGGTCTGGATGGGCCTTTGGTCTGACCCAGTCTGGCTGTTCTTATGTTCTTATCCCATACTGGAGGCATAGGGCCATTGCTCGTGATCCTTCTTGGCATTTTGGGGTCTAATCTTGGTTTTAGGAATCAGACTAAGAATGGGCTATTGGCCCAAAGTCCCTTTCTCTACCAAACCAAATATTCCCTGTGCCCTGTACTCATCGCCCCAACTACAACGATGCTTTCTTAATACTAGAAACGATGGCCCGTTACAGACCGTCGGGCTAGAAAGAGACCTACCGGGCGTCCCATGGTGTCCAACGGGTCTTCTAAGCGAAAACGTGTCAAAATCCCCCCTTTAAGTTCGCTACCTTGGCACTAGCTGTGCTTGCTTACGTGCGCCGCTTGGCTCAGACGCCTCCTCTGGCGGTGGCTCCGAGCCCTCGGCGTTCCCGTCGTTATAGCCAGCTAGTGTTGCGTGGGTTAATCTCCCACCAAAGCCACCCGGCTTAGCCTCACACAAACAACCTGAATTTGCTTCACTGCAGCAAAGCTACTTCCCCCCAGTTTCACCTGATGCACTTTTAGTTGTTTTCCCGGGAAAGGCTGCCTGTCAGTATCGCTAGTCCTCCCAGTGCTATCCCACAGTGCACTGGGCAGTTCTCCTTTCTGCACGACATTGCTCAGGATTCAGTCTGGTTCAGACAGCACCGCCGGCTGGAAGCCATTTCAGGAGCTAGCTACTTCTGCGGGCGATGCCTCTCCCCCGCCCACCTCTGCTTTAACCACTCAAGAGGACTGCCTTCTTTGACCAACAATGTTGGCGCCATCTGTTGGGGGATAAGTCCATCGCATGCTTCAGCGCAAAGGCTGATCTGGAAGGTCTGTGTGATGCACTTGGCTAAGTGTTTTGCTTATAAGAAGCACATGGGATCTTTTTCAGGGAAAAAGGCACTAGGCTGTGTTTATTAAGAATATAGTATGAAAAGCAGCACGTGCGTTCACACACACACGTCCTGCAGATGACGTATCGGTCGTGGCTCAAGTCAATCTTATAGGCCAAGAGAGACTGAACATGAGCGGGGAGTCGGGTTGTGGTTTGAGGCTCCTCTGAGGCTTGGCTTGCAGGACCGAACCCAGAGTCCAATGGCCAGAGCCCCCCATGTTATCCATGTCCAACAGGGGAGTCGATGGGTTTTGCAGCATCATGCTGCGATCCTTCATCCTTGACTGGCATTAATTAGTTCTCTGATCACTCTTGTCCGGCTTCCCATCCTTAGCTCTTGTGTGTGTCTCTCTTAGGGGTGTCTGCCTGTCTCTCAGGCACGTCAGTTCTGCCCATTTAATTCTAGCCTCCCTGAGTACAAAGGATGCTTCCTGGTTGTCTTCAAGCGGCTCACATCTTCCTGGACATCCGTGATGGCTTCCGCACGTCTCCTTAACGACGTACACCTCCTCTTCTCCAGTGATTCCCAATCTTTTTGATACTGGGGACCAGTAAACCCATTCACAAGCTTTGGAGGACCGAGAACATTTATTTGCATATTCATTAAGCAAATGATGAATATGCAAATAGATTGTGTCACTGGCCCTAAAAAACATACTGGCAGAGACGGGGGGGAAATGAGTGTCGTCTACAGCATTAACCTAGAAGCTTTTGCTTATCGGTTCATCGGCTGCACTGTTCCATCCCTGCATTGTGATTCTCTCTTCTGTCTTTGCAGAGCAAGAAAGCGAAGAACTTCCCCGCACAGGTACCAGCTGCCTCAGTATTGGGCACAGCCCGATGCAGTGCGGCTGCAGCCCCCTGCCCTGCTCTCTCCGGGGGAGGGGGGCATTTAAAAGCCACGGGGAGGGCAGGGAGTTCTCCTGAGGGGAGCCAGCCCTCCACAGACCCAGCAACGCCCCAGGAGGGCCTGGGGGCAGGCATGCCTGACTTGTGACTTCGGGGAGTTCCACAGGTGGACTTTCTGGTTTGAGTAGACCAGGGGAGGCTGACACACTTGCCAGCCACCTGGGCAAGGCGGGGAGGCGGGGCCTCAGTGGAAGGGGTGGGGCCTCAGTGGAAGGGGTGGGGCCTCAGTGGAAGGGGCGGGGCTAGGGCAGCCAGCTTTTAGTACCACCCAGCGGGTGCCATGCTGGGCACCCCCTACCCTCCAGCCAGCCCTGAGAGCTGCCTGGAGCGTGCCACGTGGCGATTTAAAGGGCCCAGAGCACCAGCTGCTGCTTCTCAGGGGACTTGGGCCTTTTTAAATCACCGGGCCCCGGGGCACCTGCCCCCTTTTCCCGCCCTCTTGACGGGCCTGGAGTAGCCGCGTGTGCGCTAACCTGTGTAGCCACGGAGCTCCGGGGTAGCCTAGCCTCTCCGCTAGGATTGTACTCCGGTAGATACTGCCCGTGGCAGTGTTGCATGCCCCCTCCAAGCACCCCCCGCTGTAGCACAGCCAGATCCTACGTCTGCCCGTGCTGCTGGGGAAATTCAGTGGTTTAAAACAAACAAAAGGAAGTCAACCTGTGGAACTCCTTGCCAGAGTCCAGGCCTCCGGGCAGGGGGGGTTTAGTGGCCGGAAAGGTGCACTGTCAGTCAAGAAAGAGGACTAGATACAAGAGGACTAGATAAATTCATGGGGGATCAGTCCGCCAACCGTGATTAGCCAGGCTAGGCAGGAATGGTGTCCCTACCGCTGTTTGTCAGAGGCTGGGATAGGTGACAGGGGAGGGGTCATTTGGTGATTCCTGGTTCTGTTCGCTCCCTCTGGGGCCCCTGGCATTGGCCGCTGTCGGCCGACAGGACTCTGGGCTGGACGGACCTTTGGGCTGACCTGGGCTGACCGTTCTGATGGTCTTATTAGCTTACGGTTGGGCAAAAAGAGGGTAGACTCAGGAGTGGCGGGTGAAAGTGGGGCAGCTAGCAGGAAGCGTTCTGGGCTAATGAGATTTACGAAACGGTGAAAGTTTCTCAGGCCATTGTCTGAGCTCATTACAACGAGACCAGCCTACGCCCTTGAATTAGGGTAACGAGGCTCTCCCGGACTGGCCAGACCAAGTCTGTCCGGTCTGGTGAGTCGGCAGACCTACCTTGAATAGGCTACCCACCAGAGGCGGGAGGTTCCGGATCAGCCTTCCAAAGGAGTGACCAGAAACCTCACTGGCACTTGAGAAATCCAGAAATAGGATTATGACGTGATGCCAGGACTGGATTGCAGGACCCAGGCTTCCCCTTGTGGTCCTCAGTTCCTAGACTGCTGAGAAGGACCCAACCTAGCCGGTCTCTTTTCTCTCTGATTTCTATGCTGTCCTGCAGCGGGGAGTTCCACACATTGATTAGCTGCTGGTAAAAATGGGCGTCCTTCGTTCCATGTTAAAGGTGTCGCTGTTGCATTTCTATAGCCCCAGATCTCTCGCTGCATTGCTCTCCTCTCCCAGGTTATAAGCACGGTGATGAGGGTCTTGGAATGGGTCCCATATGATGAGAGATTAAAAAAACGGGGACTTTTCAGTTTAGGAAAGAGGAAACTAAGGGGGGGATAGGATCGAGGTCTATAAAATCATGACTGGTATGGAAAAAGTGAATAGGGAAAAGTTATTGACTTATTCCCACAATATAAGAACTAGGGGTCACCAGATGAAATGAACAGGCAGCAGGTTTAAGACAAACCAAAGGAAGTTTTTCTTCACCCAGTGCACGGTCAACCTGTGGAACTCCTCGCCAAAGGATGTGGTGAAGGTTAGGACTTTACCAGGGTTCAAAAAAAAGCTGGATAGATTCATGGAGGTTCGGGCCATCCATGGCTACTAGCCAGGATGGTAGGATGGGTGTCCCTAGCCTCTGTCTGGAGATGAATAACAGGGGAGGGGTCACGTGAGGATTCCCTGTTGTGTCCCCTCCCTCTGGGGCACCTGCCATTGGCAGGTGGATGGACACTGGGGTGGATGGACCTTTGGTCTGGCCCAGTCTGGCTGCCCGGATGTTCTTATGATTGTTCCGTCCTTCCAAGAGGGAGATCTGGATTCCGACCCCTCCCTGATTTTGTGCTTATCTGGGGATACAAAGCCCTGGGCATTTGCCTCTCCTGCACATCAGTGTCAGGATCCCTGCCTTCCCTTTGCTGCCGGTTCTCTGCCAGCCAGTTTTTACTCAGTCCCCACCTGTCGGCCTGTTTTCTACCAGCGCTGGGATGGTGGCTTCCTTGCTGTTTCCTGCTGCCTGGTCTGTCTGGGACACGGCTGGCTTCACTGACCAGTTGATCCTTTTCTGTGGTTAAGCCCAGTTGTTATTTCTGTGCAGCGCCCCAGAATTCCCAATCAATGCTCCCTTCCAATCATTTCCATCCCCGTGCGCATCTTTTGCCCACCCGTGTGCGGAATAAATTGTGTTATGTGCACCGAGGCACGTGCGAACGTGCACCACCTCTCAAAACAACACGCCTAGCGGGCGGCGCTCTGCTCATCAGTTGACCCTCTCCTGCGTGGCCGCCCACGCGCACCGCTTCCGGGGAACGCCGATCCCAAATCTCTTCTTGGTTACATGGAGGAGCTGCTGCTCGTAACGCTGACGGCTTCTTTGGGCCTCTCACCACTTCCGTTGTTTGCCGGCTGCTTTCTTTTCCCGGTGGTGGTTTTCCTCCCC